>NC_069508.1:44063698-44281198 GCF_027579735.1 Bombina bombina | reverse complement strand
CAATATGGTGCAAAGTGGCAACATTGTGGGCCAGATTACAAGTGGCGTGCTAACAATTTTGCTAGAAGTAGAAAGAAACAAATCAACAAACTAGAAAGAAACAAAAGATAACAGATAGAGATCTGATGGGTAATGACATAAAAGTTTTTTTTTATGCCTAATTTGTAAAATGTGTAGGCATTCAAAGAAAAGCAAATCAGTTTTTCGAATGTAAATAAAAAAGAATTTAAGATTGACGACTGTATTAGATGCACAGATAAAGATACTGTATATGTAATCCAATGCAAATGTGGAATGCAATATGTTGGCGAAACAAAAAGACCTCTGAGAGAGAGGATTCATGAACATATTTTATCAATAGAGAATATGGATCAAGATAGGAATAAGGACTTGCTGATCCCAAAGCACTTTAAACAGTATAACAGAGGGAATTTAAAACTTTTTAATTATATGGGGCTGGCAAAAGGAGGAGATAAACATAAATGTTTATTGCAATTGGAAAGTAAATGGATATATAACCTAGATACTCTGAGTCCATATGGTCTAAATTTGGAAATAGAATTAGGATGCTTTTTAAAGTAAATGGCACTGCTTTTTAAAAGTAAATTATATTATGTAAGATTAATTGCATATATAAACTTATTTAGTTTTTATTCTGTTTAGCTTATTAACTTATGGACAGATTGATGTATTTATTTATTTATAATTTTTTTTTATGTTTTTAAAAATCATCCTTTGATGGTGATTGGATGAAAAGGACGGACCCTTGGGAATACATATGAATGAAGGTTGAAAATAAATAACATTCAGCTCTTTGCAAACATTGAAACTTTGTTCCATGCCAAAAAGAAACAACCAGATCTATTAATACTTTATTGCTCCAGATATGCTGTGGAAAGATCAATAGAAGTGCATCAGATGACTATATAAATGTCTCGAAGGTAAACAGCAAATTATAATAATAAAGACACGCCCCATCTGGGCATTTAAAAAGACTGCTTACACTAGACCTGATATTGACTTGACAAAGGCTCTTACGAGCTGAAACGCGTTTCTGACTGCTGGTACAGATCATTGTACAAGGAAGGTGACGTCATCCCACATTTGTGGGCATGCCGGAAGTCCCACAGCTGTGTATGGACGCACCGAGATTGATGTGAAGCTACGGACCACATCTGATATTCACTCCTTATTCTAGGAGCCAGCTTAGTACAATGTTTTAAAGAAGAATCCGGTAAGAATTACCACAAAGTTGTTCGAATCTTATAAGTGAACACAAGAAAAATAGACATCCACGAATATATGCTATAAAGATACAACGGAAAAGGAAGTTTCACACCACTTACTGAAGAAACAAACAGCCACTGCTTGTGTTTCGGTAAATCCCTTTTACTGATTTTACCCACTGTGGGGACAAATATCCGGAATACATTATCTCTTATTGGTACCAACTTTTTTAAGGAATTCCTTTTTTAATTTTTTAGTTTTATCAAATCATGCATGATTAAGTTATATAGGAATCTGTGTTACAGTGGGGCAAAAAAGTATTTAGTCAGTCACCAATTGTGCAAGTTCTCCCACTTAAGAAGATGAGAGAGGCCTATAATTTTCATCAAAGGTATACCTCAACTATGAAAGACAAAATGTGGAAACAAATCCAGACAATCACAATGTCTGATTTGGAAAGAATTTATTTGCAAATTATGGTGGAAAATAAGTATTTGGTCAATATCAAAAGTTCATCTCAATACTTTTTTTATATATCCTTTGTTGGCAATGACAGAGATCAAACGTTCTCTGTAAGTCTTCACAAGGTTGTCACACACTGTTGCTGGTATGCTGGCCCATTCCTGCATGCAGATCTCCTCTAGAGCAGTGATGTTTTGGGGCTGTCGCTGGGCAACATGGACTTTCAACTCCCTCCATAGGTTTTCTATGGGGTTGAGATCTGGAGACTGGCTAGGCCACTCCAGGACCTTGAAATGCTTCTTACGAAGCCTCTCCTTCGTTGCCCGGGTGGTGTGTTTGGGATCATTGTCATGACCCAGCCACGTTTCATCTTCAATGCTCTTGCTGATGGAAGGAGGTTTGCACTCAAAATCTCACTATACATGGCCCCATTCATTCTTTCATGTACATGGATCAGTCGTCCTGTTCCCTTTGCAGAGAAACAGCCCCAAAGCATGATTTTGCCACCCCCATGCTTCACAGTAGGTATGATGTTCTTTGGTTGCAACTCAGCATTCTCTCTCCTCCAAACACGACAAGTTGTGTTTCTACCAAACAGTTCTACTCTGGTTTCATCTGACCATATGACATTCTCCCAATCCGCTTCTGGATCATCCAAATGCTCTCTAGCATATTTCAGACGGACCCGGACATGTACTGGCTTAAACAGGGGGACACGTCTGGCACTGCAGGATCTGAGTCCATGGTGGCGTAGTGTGTTACTGATGGTAGCCTTTGTTACGTTGGTCCCAGCTCTCTGCAGGTCATTTACTAGGTCCCCCTGTGTGGTTCTGGGATGTTTGCTCACCATTCTTGTGATCATTTTGACCCAATGGGATGAGATCTTGCGTGGAGCCCCAGATCGAGGGAGATTATCAGTGGTCTTGTATGTCTTCCTTTTTTCTAATTATTGCTCCCACAGTTGATTTCTTCACACCAAGCTGCTTGCCTATTGCAGATTCAGTCTTCCCAGCCTGGTGGAGGTCTACAATTTTGTTTCTGGTGTCCTTCGACAGCTCTTTGGTCTTCACCATAGTGGAGTTTAGAGTGTGACTGTTTGAGGTTGTGGACAGGTGTCTTTTATACTGATAACAAGTTCAAACAGGTGCCATTAATACAGGTAATGAGTGGAGGACAGAGGAGCCTCTTAAAGAAGAAGATACAGGTCTGTGAGAGCCAGAAATCTTGCTTGTTTGTAGGTGACCAAATACTTATTTTCCACCATAATTTGCAAATAAATTCTTTCCAAATCAGACAATGTGATTGTCTGGATTTATTTCCACATTTTGTCTCTCATAGTTGAGGTATACCTATGATGAAATTTACAGGCCCCTCTCATCTTCTTAAGTGGGAGAACTTGCACAATTGGTGGCTGACTAAATACTTTTTCCCCCCACTGTATATCGTTAACACTTAATTTTTTTTATTTTTTAAATAAATTATGTATTTATATATCAACTGTGTAAAGTCGTATTGTGTAAAGTCACATTATTTTATACCATATGTTTTTTTAGGCATTTAAGAGCTTGACATTTTTTTAGATTCTAAGCCTGATAGAAGTTTAGGCGCTCACATTAGACATTCCCCTTTTTTAAACTCTTCCAAGTCACAGCCTGTCTTCCTATGGTTCCAGATCACAGCCAGCTTTCAAGTGATTCAAAGTCACATCCTGCTTTCATGTATTTACAGAAATATATACACATATAAACACATAAATACATATGTACACATACTGTATATAGACATATATACACATATAAACACATAAATACATATGTACACATACTGTATATAGACATATATACAAGTGCATTTGAGACCTTTGCAGTTAAGTAGATGAAAACATGTTAAAGCATATTTATGCAATATTCATGTTTAATAAAGGTTTTAACTATATATTTAGTGTAAGCATTTGACATTACAATATTCTGCACATAGCAGAATATGTTCTTTGTATTTCTAAATATATATTCCTATATATATCTGTATATATCTATACACCTATATTATCATCTATATATTTAGGTATAGATTTATATTTTACCAGCAAAACATCAGATATTTGTACAAATATTTAATTAAGAATAATTAGAACATATTCTGTTATTTGAAGAACATTGGAATGTGAAATATTCATATGCAATCCAGTTTACGCGAGAGTGTGGTGCTATGTTTTATTCCCCAATTTTTTTTCTCCATTAACAAAAAAGAAAACAAAATAAGACTACCTCATCAGCTTCAAAATATATTTCACAGTGTAACAGAGACTCCATGAATCCTCCATGTTTGACATTCTTGTGGGTAAAAAGTATTGGCAATGCCCCCAATATGCCTTTGGTCAGCCCCTCTTTTGTATCACCAAGATCTCTGACATACTTTTCATTCTATCCTAAGTGCAAGCAAATATTTTACACTTTCAAACTTTTACATTAAATGTGTTCTCAAGTGTGATACCACAGTCTTTACTGTTATAATTGTTTTATCCTTGTAGCAAGAGGTTAGTATTCCTTGGGTGAGATATTGTGTATTGGGCCCTTAATGCAATTATCCATGTTAATTACAAATAAAACTATAGAAAATCTAGGTGAAGCGCAATGCTTAATTAATTTTGGTCCATGATCTCGTCTTCAAAATGAGGCTTTCTCTGCAAGCTATGAATCTAGCCCAATGAGTTTCCAGTTTGAAAGAATGACTGTTTAGCTAGGTTGGGGGTTCTAAATAAATGTCCTCTCCTTGAAATTAGCTCCTAATTAGAATAGTTACTAAACTTAAAGATTTCTATCATATCACCACTTTCCCTTTTTTCCTTTAAGCTATACTTATTTAGGTGAGCATTTCTTTGTGTGTTTTGTTTTTTAGACATGTACCATTTTAGTAGTCATGTGATCAGATTCCAGTTTATTTCTATCTTTCTGGAGATATGGCCTCCAGAACGGCAAACAATACTCAAGATGAGGACTAACTAGTGATCTGTAAAGGGGCTTAAAGGGACATTATACACTCTTTTTTTCTTTGCATAAATGTTTTGTAGATGATCTATTTATATAGCCCATACAGGTTTTTTTTTAAATGTATAGTTTTGCTTATTTTTAAATAACATTGCTCTGATTTTCAGACTCCTAACCAAACCTCAAAGTTTTATGAGAATACTGTCAGATACCTACTCCAGCTTGCTCCTGTTTGTGTAAAGGGTCTTTTCATATGCAAAAGAAGGGGGAGGGGGAGTGTCTTATTTCCCACTTGCAGTGGGCTTTCCAACTGCCTTTTCAACAGAGCCAAACTGACAGCTTCTAAGTAATTTTTTAAACAGTTTTATACTGGATTTTTATATCAGTATCTGTGCATCTTATTCTTTATAGTAGCGTCTATTACATGCAGTTAATATGAAAATGAGTGTATACTGTCCCTTTAAGAACCTGACTATTACTGTTGAGAATACCTCTCCTGCTGCACTAATAGTATTGTGTTTGGAACATGTTATTTTTTCTTTTTTTTTTGGTCCCTTGTAAACATTTCAGCAGACACCCTATTATTTTTACTGTTAAAATGATTAATTCCCATTTGTAACAACTGATTATGTTGTGATGTCAGTAAGCTATCTGTATCAGTTTGATTTATTGCTTTAATGTATTGAGAAAGTCATTCTTGTACTCAATGTATGTTATCAAACGCCGCAATATTTTTTTTTTTTTATGGATGAGAAAAAGATTGCAACATGGCATACAAAAAATAGTGCACAATCTGGTATTACAAGTCAATGGTATAAGAGATTTACCAGAAAATGTTGTTGTGGCATAATTCTTTTTAGCGTGTTATATTCATTCAATGGATGGCTTAGAGTGTGATATCATCGGTCATATTACAAGCGGTGAGTAATGTTTTGAGTGCAACACATTATAGCGCTGAAAAATTTAGAGCAACTGGAGACCTTAAAGGGACACTGAACCCAAATTTTTTTTGTGTGATTCAGATAGAGCATGACATTTTAAACAACTTTCTAATTTACTCCTATTATCAAATTTTCTTCATTCTCTTGGTATCTTTATTTGAAATGCAAGAATGTAAGTTTAGATGCCGGCCCATTTTTGGTGAACAACTTGGGTTGTCCTTGCTGATTGGTGGATAAATTCATACGCCAATAAAAAAGTGCTCTCCGGAGTGCTGAACAAAAGGACAGCTTAGCTGCCTTCTTTTTCAAATAAAGATAGCAAGAAAAAAAAAGAAAAAATAGATAATAGGAGTTAATTAGAAAGTTGTTTAAAATTGCATGCTCTATCTGAATTGCAAAAGAAAAAATTGGGTTCAGTGTCCCTTTAAGTAAAGTTTTTTGGCTAGAGTAAAAGTATAACAAAACAAATGTATAATATATTAAAATAAAGTATTTCAAACATATAAATAAATATATGTTTATTATTGTTTTATTCTATAAACTACGGACAACATTTCTACCAAATTCCAAATGCAAATATTGTCATTTAGAGCCTTATTTCTCAACTTGTGATACATGTACCCTTGGTCATTAGCAAGGGGTACTCCAGGGAGTGGCATTAATTCATTTTTTCCTGATGTATCTATTATAGGCATAACAAAGAAAACCTTCAAGCACTGCTAACAGGGCAGAGCGTGAGTATTTCCCTGCCTAGGTAAGACCACTGCTCAATCACAGATTCACCTCAAATTGCTAAAACCTTAGATTCTGACTTGTTAGTGACCAAAGAGGTCTGGAAATGAGCTTTACTAATATGAGCAGAGAAAGTGTATTACTGTGACCAAGTATCACAGAGACAAGTGCCAGACAAATGGGCCACTGTGAAATAGGTCAGGGCCACCCTTAGCATTTGCGGTGCCCTGGGCAAGACACATTTATTAGGCCCCTCTTCCCCTCCCCTGTATGCCCTGTCCACGTTGTGGCCCACCCCTATTCCGACATTTATTGTTACCTTTATAAAGATTGACACTAAGGGGCATATTTATCAATATGCGAGTGGACATGATATGAAGTAGCGTATCCTGTCAGCCGCACATCGATAAATGCCGACAGCATATGCTGTCAGCATTTATCATTGCACCAGCTGATCTTATGAACTGTGGGTGCAATGGTGCCCCCTGCAGATTTGCGGCCGCTAGAAGGGGGTGTCAATCAACCCGATTGTATTCGATTGTGTTGATTTCTGTCCGCCACCTCAGAGCAGGCAGACAATTTATGGAGCAGCGGTTTTTAGACTAGGGGCATCAAGCTCCATACGGATCTTGATAAATATGCCCCTAAATATTGCACCTCCTGATACCAAAACACTTCTTCATAAACTAAATACAGGATGCACATTGCACCTTTTCATAACCTCACCCTTTACATTGCGGGGGCCCCCAAAGTGCAGGGACCTGGGGGGATGCCCCTCTCGCCACACCCAAAGGGCAGGCGTGAAATAGGTAAAACGTATCATAATGAAGTGGGCTGCAGTGAAACAAGACGGATAAACTGTGTATGAAATGGTTATTAAAAACAGAAAGATGGTACCATAAATACTATTTCCTCATGCAGAAAATAGTTAATTTTCCACTTATTAATCTAAGAAGCACATTTATTGCATATAAATATTAATATTAATGGAATATATAACTGCGTTTTCTGTGTTTATTATTCTCTGTATTAATATTGACAAATATTAACTTCCGTAAAATATAAAATAAATATCTGATTCCCATACATTTACTTAATTAATATACAGTGGGGCAAAAAAGTATTTAGTCAGCCACCACCAATTGTGCAAGTTCTCCCACTTAAGAAGATGAGAGAGGCCTGTAATTTTCATCATAGGTATACCTAAACTATGAGAGACAAAATGTGGAAACAAATCCAGACAATCACATTGTCTGATTTGGAAATAATTTATTTGCAAATTATGGTGGAAAATAAGTATTTGGTCAATATCAAAAGTTCATCTCAATACTTTGTTATATATCCTTTGTTGGCAATGACAGAGGTCAAACATTTTCTAAGTCTTCACAAGGTTGTCGCACACTGTTGCTGGTATGTTGGCCCATTCCTGCATGCAGATCTCCTCAAGAGCAGTGATGTTTTGGGGCTGTCACTGGGCAACACAGACTTTCAACTCCCTCCAAAAGGTTTTCTATGGGGTTGAGATCTGGAGACTGGCTAGGCTACTCCAGGACCTTGAAATGCTTCTTACGAAGCCACTCCTTCATTGCCCGGGCAGTGTGTTTGGGTTCATTGTCATGCTGAAAGACCCAGCCATGTTTCATCTTCAATGCCCTTGCTGATGGAAGGAGGTTTGCACTCAAAATCTCACAATACATGGCCCCATTCATTCTTTCATGTACACGGATCAGTCGTCCTGTTCACTTTGCAGAGAAACAGCCCCAAAGCATGATGTTGCCACCCCCATGCTTCACAGTAGGTATGGTGTTCTTTGGTTGCAACTCAGCATTCTCTCTCCTCCAAACACAACGAGTTGTGTTTCTACCAAGCAGTTCTACTTTGGTTTCATCTGACCATATGACATTCTCCCAATCCGCTTCTGGATCATCCATCATCCAAATGCTCTCTAGCATACTTCAGACGGGCCCGGACATGTACTGGCTTAAGCAGGGGGACACGTCTGGCACTGCAGGATCTGAGTCCCTGGTGGCGTAGTGTGTTACTGATGGTAGCCTTTGTTACGTTGGTCCCAGCTCTCTGCAGGTCATTCACTAGGTCCCTCCGTGTGGTTCTGGGATGTTTGCTCACCGTTCTTGTGATCATTTTGACCCCACGGGGTGAGATCTTGCGTGGAGCCCCAGATCGAGGGATATTATCAGTGGTCTTGTATGTCTTCCATTTTCAAATTATTGCTCCCACAGTTGATTTCTTCACACCAAGCTGCTTACCTATTGAAGATTCAGTCTTCCCAGCCTGGTGCAGGTCTACAATTTTGTTTCTGGTGTCCTTCGACAGCTCTTTGGTCTTCACCATAGTGGAGTTTGGAGTGTGACTGTTTGAGGTTGTGGACAGGTGTCTTTTATACTGATAACAAGTTCAAACAGGTGCCATTAATACAGGTAATGAGTGGAGGACAGAGGAGCCTCTTAAAGAAGAAGAAGAAAGAAGGTGACCAAATACTTATTTTCCACCATAATATGCAATAAATTCTTTCCAAATCAGACAATGTGATTGTCTGGATTTTTTTCCACATTTTGTCTCTCATAGTTGAGGTATACCTATGATGAAAATTACAGGCCTCTCTTATCTTCTTAAGTGGGAGAACTTACACAATTGGTGGCTGACTAAATACTTTTTTGCCCCACTGTATCTGATACAAGCTTATGAAATCAAGTGGTACACAAGATTTCCATTTTTGCTCATCTAGAAGATCAATAATATTTATGGTACAGTTGGCGTACATAGGAAACAAATGTATGTCAACAAGGGTATGTGCTACAAAAAACATTGAGAAACACTAATTTAGAGCACTTATTTGCAGAGAATGACAACTGGTCAAAATTAAAAAGTTGCAATGTTTTCAGACCATGAATATTGCAAAGAAAACAAGTTCATATTCATTTTTAAACAACACAATACTAATGTTTTAACTTAGCAGGAATTCAGAAATCAATATTTGTTGAAATAACCCTGATTTTCACTCCTGGTTCAGAAATTCAAATAGCTTGGCTTTGTTTGATAGCTTGTGGCCATCCATCATCCTCTTGATCCCATTCCAGAGGTTTTCAATGGAGTTCAGGTATGGAGATTGGGCTGGCCATGACATGGTCTTGATCTGGTGTTTCTCCATCCACACCTTGATTGACCTAACTGTGTGGCATGAAACATTGTCCTGCTGGATAAAAAACAATCCTCAGAGTTGGGGAACATTGTCAGAACCGAAAGAATCAATTTATCTTCTAGGATAACCTTGTACGTGGATTGATTCATTCATCCTTCACAATGATAATTCTTCTGCCTGATTCCAACCTTGCTGAAGCACACCCAGGTCATCACCAAATTTCACAGTGGGTGTGAGACACTGTGGCTTATAGGCCTTTCCAGGTCTCTGTCTAACCATTTGATGACCAGGTGTTGGGAAAAGATAAAAATTGGACTCATCCAGGAAGATGACCTTACTCCAGTCCTCTGCAGTCCGAACCTTAAAGGGACACTCAATCAAAATTAAACTTTCATTATTAAGATAGAACATGCAATTTTAAACAACTTTCCAATTTACTTCCATTAACAAAATGTGCACAGTTTTTTTATATTTAAACTTTTGAAAACACCAGCTCCTACTGAGCATGTGCAAGAATAAGGGTGTATGAATTTGTGATTGGCTGACTGCTGTCACATGGTACGTGTATGAATTTGTGATTGGTTGATGGGGAGTGGAAAAATACATAACTTTTAAAATTGTCAGAAAAAAAATCTATTACTCATTTGAAGTTCAGACTAAGTGCTATTGCATTGTCTTGTTATCTTGCATTTGTTGATTATGCAAATCTACTGTGTTGACTGGTGCTTTAAAGACTTTTGCAAACCTCAGCCTGGCTCTTCTTTGCTTCTAATTGATGAAAGGCTTTTTTTCTAGCTTTCCACAACTTCAACCCTGCCTCATAGAAGCCTATTTAGAACCGCCCTCGCCTTGCACTTCACCCCAGCTGCCATTTGCCATTCTTTTTGTAGGTCACTTGATGTCATCCTGCAGTTGTTGACATTTGCATGAGTTGGAGATCATCCCAGGCAGTGGAGAGTCATTTTTGCCCTCTGCTAGTCTGTAGCTATGTTGTCCACAATATCTACTGCTTGAACTTGTTTTTATGAATTGCCGTCTTTGAAATGATAAGGACAGAAGCTACCTGACGCTCACTGTATCCATCTTCCAGTAAAGCCAAAACTGAACCCTTATTTTCTTCACTCAAAACTTTTCTATTCAACTCTTTTGGCATGGTCATGGTCAATAGTTACTTTTTTATTCCAATAACTTTTGAGGTAAAACTAGCACTGTTTTTGCCATCTAGCTGGTCCTATTGCAAGAGGGTTTTTATACTAGTTTTCCTCATAAAATAATATTTGGTTCACCTTATTAAGTAGAATGAGATGTGACTGTGTTGGAATTCAACAGACACTGGAATGGAATGGCTGACATTCATATAGAGATGCTGATTTAAGAAAAAAAATGGACTGGTCACTTAATTTTTTCAATATATATAAATGAAGAAGTATAGATTAAACCTGTGAAGAACTACACTATTTTTCCTTTGGTTTAGTGCACCTTCGGCAATAGCCAGTACATGAGTTTTTTAGTACGCCCCATATAAGTCTATGTGAGGGATTTAGTGTGACTGAGCTTTCTGACCACCAAATAGTGCTCCCTAGTCTTTTGTTTGGGGGCTAACATTTTACCTTCAACTTTTAATATTAGAGTAAAAATGGAAGCAATATGCATTGTTCACTAGCAATGAGCTATTGAGCTAACACTTTTATTCTACACTTGTAATCTAGAATATTGTTATATTTTCCATAATTAAACATTTTATACAGAATCATTTTGATAAATGTCCCATTAAGCAATGAGATATAACTATCTTAGCTGCATTAAACATGAACAGGAACATAAAAACCTTATAAGATAAAATGTTGTGTGTTTGATAAGACAACTTTGTAATATACTTTCATGATTTATTTTTCCCCCTTTTCCTGTAATTTATGTCTGCAAATGATGGGTTTTTCCAGTTCTGAGAATTTAAAGTACACATTGCAGTCTTCACAGGCTTAACTGTCTCCAATTAATCTCAGCAAATATAAGATAAGGATTGACTCACCCAAATAAGGCAACTAATTGGTGGAGTTTGGCTATTGAAAAGCACTTGCAGCAAACAAGGTTTTAATGTATTACACTCACCTAGTATGCTAATTTATTGAAGGACTGTATTTCCCTTTTAACTGAAGAATCTGCTTTCCCTTTAAACCCTGTATTATTCAAACACAAGTCATTTTAGTAATGTTACAGTTTAGTTTTTTTCTGTTTTGCTAACACATTCATTAACTGTTTCATTTATTTTATTTTACATTTAGGAACTTTGCATAAAATACTACTTATACCACAATAAAATTGATTCTTCTATTTGAAATGTAAGGTATTACTTAACCTGGATTGTTATTGCAACCGCAATAGGAAAAAAAAAAAATTGAAACCATACATTTTCTGTCTTTGCTTCATATAAGTTATTTTTTTTTTTTTAGCTTTAGGGATTTTGCATGAAAAATTAACTGTAATTTATTTTTGAAGTTAAGGTTAATAATTCTCTTTGCATGAAAAATAAATGCTCCCATTAGAATTGCAGATTTCTCAGTGATATATCTGTACAAAATGATTTATCCTAATTTAATAATGGCATAGATTTTTAAAGCTTGAGTGTACACTGTTTCTCGTTATAGCTGTAAAATATTTGCTGCCACTCAGGAATTCTCCGGATCATTATTTTACAAAAGGAAAACCCATTTTGACAGATGAACTCAAGTCATTCTGAACAAATCAGTGGTACTCTATATAATAAGCCCTCCAAAGAGGTGAGCATAGACTTATTACTATGGCAACCCAAATCAAAATACTATTTTAGTGAAGATTTTTCTGTTTTACAATGCAACGATGATTGTTTATGATACCAGTGGAACCATATTTCGCAAAGGTTCATGAAACTAGCTGACAGGAGAAAAGGCTTTATAGACACTCTTCAACTGCAAATTTTAAATTTGCTTCTATAGCTGGACAAACATTGAAATTGAGTTCACAAAAAGGCAACATTACAAGAAGCAGGAAGATGAGTTATTGACTATTAGATTTTAATGCTGTAAAAATGATATGTTTGCATTTGTTATGTGTATAAAAGATATAATATTAATAAAGGACAAAAAAAATTAACAATCAATATACTGTTTAAAGGGCCATGATACCCAAATGTTGAAGCACTTGAAAGTGATGCAGCAAAGCGGTAAAAAGCTGACTAGAAAATATCACCTGCACATCTCTATGTAAAAAAGAAAGATATTTTACCTCAAAATGTCCTAAGTATTCACACCCCATTGTAAAGGACTTTAAGCAGCAAATCAGTATGCCTGTCCCGAGACAGTCAAGGGAGTGAGCCTCGTGCACACTCATGTTATTTTAGAGAAATAATAAAGATCCTTTACAAAGTGAAAGATCAGCTTAAAATATTTATAAAACAGATATGATACTTGAGAAACAGTTTAAAATAAAAACAAAAACAAAATATTTAATCACATATATAAAACAAACAATTTTCAACAAAAGATTATTGGGCTGAAACACTTTGCTCCTTTTGCACCTTCCTGTCCCTGAACGGCTTCCGTAGCAGAGTTATCCCCTGAGCATTGTGACACACCGGCGTATCGATCAAAGCATTAGAGATGCCCGGGTAGAGTCAGGCTCAACTAAGAATCAGCACAGTGAAGTTGCCACTGAAGGGACTCGAGAACCTCTCCAGTGTAAGTAAAAAGTGTACACCATATGCTTGGTTCTTTTTCCGCTGTTTGATTTGGGATCCTTTCATATTCCAGCACTTCTATGACATCATCGTGGATATTGTTGTTGTCTGAAAACATTCGCCACCTTCTAACCGCTTCTTGCTGTTGTTACATTGATAGGGTGTATTTGTTTTAACTTTTTTACCATTGTAACATTGCTCTATTGTTACTATGGGGCATATTCATGATTGTGTGAGCGGACATGATCCGATATAGCGGATCATGTCCGCTGCACATCGATAAATGCTGACAGCATACGCTCTCTGCATTTATCATTGCACCAGACGTTCTTGTGAACGGCTGGTGCAATGCCACCCCCTGCAGATTCGCGGCCAATCAGCCGTTAATAGGGGGTGTGAATCAACCCGATCGTATTCGATTGGGTTGATTTCTGGCAATTTCTGTCCGCAGCCTCAAAACAGGCGGACAGGTTATGGAGCAGCGGTCTTTAGACCGCTGCTTCATAACTTCTAATTCCGGCGAGCCTGAAGGCTCGCCAGAAACACGGGGCATCAAGCTCCATACAGAGCTTGATAAATATGACCCTATGTATGTACTTAGATTGCCATATTCTATACTGGGATAGTGCATTGGTTTGCTATACGCCTGATCAACGTATATTTTTAGTGAAATATCTTTTGTTGAATATTAGTTGTTTTATATATGTGATGAAATATTTTGTTTTTGTTTTTATTTTAAACTGTTTCTCAAGTATCATATCTGTTTTATAACTATTTTAAGTTGATCTTTCAGTGCAGTGGGTTTAAGTTTCCTTCACTTTTTGAAGCATCTTTATTATTTCTCTAAAGTATATTAGAGGTTGGGGGTCTCTTGTTTTATCTACCTGCTTAATAGTAATTTTCAGCGCAGAGTCTACACTCTCTATTTTTGCATTTAATCTTTTTTTTTTACACTGTTATTTCCCTATTCAGTTTAAGGAAGTTTACTATGAAGTCTTATGATAGTTAAGTCAAATCTCATGAGATCACAGTAAAAGAGTTCATGACCTCAGCAAAGTTGATGCTGATTGGCTGCTGTTCATTTCTTCTTTTTTTTTTTTTTTTACCTGCAGCTGGACAGCAGCTGAATATAACTTTTTACACAGAACTTACTCTGGCGTCCCTTACATTCCAATTGGCTGAAAGATTTCAATCAGCCAATAGGATAACAGCTGCTAAAATCCTATTGGCTGTTCCAATCAGCCAATAGGATTTGAGCAGCTCTCATCCTATTGGCTGTTCCAATCAGCCAATAGGATTGAGCTCTCATCCTATTGGCGGATTAGAACAGCCAATAGAATGAGAGCTGCTCAAATCCTATTGGCTGATTGGAACAGCCAATAGGATTTTAGCAGCTCTAATCCTATTGGCTGATTGAAATCTTTCAGCCAATAAGAATGCAAGGGATGCCATCTTGTATGGCGTCACATGCATTGAAGTTCCAGTTTACGGCGGCGACTGTATGAAAAGGATGCCCCGTGCTGGATGTCTTCAGGATGGACCCGCTCCACGCTGGATGGATGAAGATAGAAGATGCCATCTGGATTATTTTTCATAATTTAGTGTTTTTTTTTTTTTTGTAACATAGTTTTTTCCCCCTGTAATTTAGTACTTTTAATAAGGTTTAATAGTATATTTACATAATTTGAATAGGGTTAGGGTTTTTTAATATGTAATTTAGTTAATTTTAAAGGGCAATTGGTAGTTTATTGTAGACTAGGGTTTTTTTTTATTTTGGGGGGGGGGGGCTTTTTATTTTGATAGGGCTATTTAGATTAGGTATAATTCTTTTTTATTTTTGATAATGTGTTGTATTTTTTTAGTAATGTAGTGTTTGTTTGATTTTGTAACTTAGTTTTTTTTTGTGGTAATTTAGTACTTTCAATAATGTTTAATAGTATATTTACATAATGTGAGTAGGGTTAGGTTTCTTTAATATGTAATTTAGTTTATTTAATTGGTAGTTTAATTTAATTGTAGTATAATAGTTAGGGTAGATTAATTAATATTTTAAAATAGTTTATTTTAATTCTACAGGTAAGTTTAAATTTATTTGAAGATAGGGAAGTTCTAGTTTTAATTTAAAGTTAGCGGGTTGTTAGGTTTAGGGGTTAATAGCTTAATTTATTTTTTTGAGATGTGGGGGGGGCTGACGGTTTAGGGGTTAATAGGTTAGTTAGTGGTAGTGATGTGGGAGGCTAGAGGTTTAAGGGTTAATACGTTTATTTAGGTTGCGGCAGGGTCGGGGAGTGGCGGGATAGGGGTTAATAACTTTATTTAGGTTGCGGCGGAGTCGGGGAGCGGCGGGATAGGGGTTAAACATTTTAGTATAGTGGCGGCGTTTAGTGACAGGGTATAAATAAAGTTGGTAAAAAGCCAAATAGAAGCGAGATCGATGACTGTTACTTGGTGTGCGTCTTTTTGCCGGCTTTTTTTATAAATAAGGAGAGCGTATTGAGATACGCAGCCGCAATGTTAGGCGATAGTTGACGGCTTGATAGATATCCCCCTATAATACCAATTAATATAGCACACATCTAAAAAAACAGGATATCCAGATTCCCCCTATGCATCAGGGAAAAAGTAATGCAAGCACATAAAACTCCTTAAATAAAAAAATAAAATGGACAGCACCTGGGACTGATATAAAGGGGCCGATTTATCAAGGGCCGAATGGCCCCTGATGCCCCTGATTCCACGCAAGCCTTCAGGCTTGCCGGAAACAGGAGTTAGGAAGCAGCGGTCTTAAGACCATTGCTCCTTAACTCGTCTGCTGCCACTGAGGCTGCGAACATCAATCCGCCCGATCGCATACAATCGGGTTGATTGACACCCCCTGCTAGCAGCCGATTGGCTGCAAATCTGCAAGGGCGGCATTTCTGGTGAACTGCTTGTGCAATGTTAAATGCAGACAGCATATGCCGTCGGCATTCAGCGATGTCTATCGGACATGATCCGATGAGCGGATCATGTCGGCCAGACACTTGGTAAATTGGCCCCAAAGTATCAGTTTG
Source organism: Bombina bombina (assembly GCF_027579735.1). Classification (NCBI taxonomy): domain Eukaryota; kingdom Metazoa; phylum Chordata; class Amphibia; order Anura; family Bombinatoridae; genus Bombina; species Bombina bombina. The sequence continues at coordinate 44,264,924 of NC_069508.1, read as the reverse complement.
CAGCAATTAAAATTTAAAGTGAAATGTTTTTACTACAATTTAACTTGCTTTTGCTTCTAGTTTAGTATATATTACTTTTCTAGCAATACAAATGGAGACCGGCAGTGGGTTATACCCTTCTGGGATATAATTTACAGTGGACAAGCTGGTGACCTCCAGCCCACAAACTTAAAATCCAATACTCCACAGCACCATGTAAACATACAAATCTTCTTCAAGCATGCACAGAACAGATATGCGACGTTTCGGGACCACAGTCCCTTAATCATGCATACATTGTAATGCTCCTGTGTCTTGTTTAAAGGAAACACCAACCAATCACAATAGGGTTCAAAGCACCTTGCAAGGTATGTAACCCTTTCATAGCATATCAAAAAATATTTTTTTCCTTTTTTTATAATGTTTTCACATTTAAAAAAATAATAAAAAAAAAAATATATATATATATATATATATATATGGAGCATTATTCACATTTAGTTTACCTTAAATGTAAAAATTTAACTATGCATTACAAGTGCTACCATTGGGTAAACCCCAGCTACAGAAATAAAGTATGTGTAACTAGAGGAAGACGGACAGACCCAATTCTCTGTTTAACCCCTTAGGGTGCATGGTATCCAATATATGGATCCAGAATGCTTCTCTTTGTTTCAAGAGCATTTCTCTGTTACCGCCTCCTCTTGGTACACCTACCTGATCTATAATTTGCCATCGAAGCTATCTAATTTGATGGCCATATTCCACAAAATGGCATGCTACAGGCGCTTTCTCATCTTTTTTTCTGATGTTAGATTTATGTTGATTAAGCCTATTTCTCATACTTTGGGTAGTTTCTCTGATACAAATCCTGGCACACGGGCATTTTATAATATAGACCACAAATGTGGATTCACATGTATAATATGATTTTAACTTAAATCTATGTCCACTTCTAGGATGGACAAATTCTTTGCCCTTAATTATAGAATGGCAATTACTACAACCCAAACAGGGATAGCAGCCAACATTTTCTCAGTAATGTATCTCTCCTTGTTTCTCTGTTTAGACCCTAAATCTGATTTAACTAGGATGTCATTGAGATTCTTATCTCTCCTGTAGGCCATGATAGGTTTATTCTGGAATATTTTTATTTCTTTATTGCAGTTCTGTATAATATGCCAATGCTTTCTAATGATATTAGATATCTTATCACTATATTCATTATGCTGGTATATAAAAATTAATTTTTCATTATTTGCCTGTCTGGCTATTTCTTTATCCCTTTTATGGCATATATTCTGTGTTTCTTTATTAATTAACCCTACTGTGTACCCTCTGTCCAGGAACATTTTCCCCATTTCTTTGAACCTCAACTGTTTAGTTTCTTGTTCACTAACTATTCTATCAACTCTAATCAATTGTCTCCTAGGTAGCAAGTCCTTAAGTTTACTGTTATAAAAGCTGTCATACCTTAAAAGAGTATTGCGATCTGTCTCTTTACAGTGTATGTCTATTTTTAAGTAATTTCCCTTTTTGTACTTTTTTGTACACTACAGTGTCTGTAGTGTACAAAAAGGGAAATTACTTAAAAATAGACATACACTGTAAAGAGACAGATCGCAATACTCTTTTAAGGTATGACAGCTTTCATAACACTAAACTTAAGGACTCGCTACCTAAGAGTCAATTGATTAGAGTTGATAGAATAGTTAGTGAACAAGAAACTTGTAAACAGTTGAGGTTCAAAGAAATGGGGAAAATTTTCCTGGACAGAGGGTACCCAGTAGGGTTAATTAATAAAGAAACATAGAATATATGCCATAAAAGGGATAAAGAAATAGCCAGACAGGCAAATAATGAAAAAATTTTTTTTATATCCCAGCATAATAAATATAGTGATAAGATATCTAATATCATTAGAAAGCATTGGCATATTATACAGAACTGCAATAAAGAAATAAAAATATTCCAGAATAAACCTATCATGGCCTACAGGAGGGTTAAGAATCTCAATGACATCCTAGTTAAATCAGATTTAGGGTATAAACAGAGAAACAAGGAGAGATATATTACTGAGAAAAATGTTGGTTGCTATCCCTGTTTAGGTTGTGGTAATTGCCATTCTATAATTAAGGGCAAAAAATGTGTCCATCCTAGAAGTGGACATAGATTAAAGTTAAAATCATATTATACATGTGAGTCCACATTTCTGGTCTATATTATAAAATGCCCGTGTGCCAGGATTTATATCGGAGAAACTACCCAATGTATGAGAAATAGGCTTAATCAACATAAATCTAACATCAGAAAAAAAGATGAGAAAGCGCCTGTAGCATGCCATTTTGTGGAATATGGCCATCAAATTAGTCAGCTTTGATGGCAAATTATAGATCAGGTAGGTGTACCAAGAGGAGGCGGTAACAGAGAAATGCTCTTGAAACAAAGAGAAGCATTCTGGATCCATAAATTGGATACCATGCACCCTAAGGGGTTAAACAGAGAATGGGATCTGTCCGTCTTCCTCTAGTTACACATACTTTATTTCTGTAGCTGGGGTTTACCCAATGGTAATACTTGTAATGCATAGTTCAATTTTAAATTTAAAGTAAACTAAATATGAATAATGCTCCATATATATATATATTTATGCATTGGCATATTATACAGAACTGCAATAAAGAAATACAAATATTCCAGAATAAACCTATCATGGCCTACAGGAGGGTTAAGAATCTCAATGACATCCTAGTTAAATCAGATTTAGAATCTAAACAGAGAAACAAGGAGAGATATATTACTGAGAAAAATGTTGGTTGCTATCCCTGTTTGGGTTGTGGTAATTGCCATTCTATAATTAAGGGCTAAGAATTTGTCCATCCTGCCATTCTATAATTAAGGGCTAAGAATTTGTCCATCCTAGAAGTGGACATAGATTTAAGTTAAAATCAAATTATACATGTGAGTCCACATTTGTGGTCTATATTATAAAATGCCCGTGTGCCAGGATTTATATTGGAGAAACTACCCAAAGTATGAGAAATAGGCTTAATCAACATAAATCTCACATCAGAAAAAAAGATGAGAAAGCGCCTGTAGCATGCCATTTTGTGGAATATGGCCATCAAATTAGTCAGCTTCGATGGCAAATTATAGATCAGGTAGGTGTACCAAGAGGAGGTGGTAACAGAGAAATGCTCTTGAAACAAAGAGAAGCATTCTGGATCCATAAATTGGATACCATGCACCCTAAGGGGTTAAACAGAGAATGGGATCTGTCCGTCTTCCTCTAGTTACACATACTTTATTTCTGTAGCTGGGGTTTACCCAATGGTAATACTTGTAATGCATAGTTCAATTTTAAATTTAAGGTAAACTAAATGTGAATAATGCTCCATATATATATTTTTTTTTTTAAATTTGAAAAAATTTGAAAAAAAGGAAAAAAAAAATTCTGATATGTACATATGCTCTTTTTGTGTATTTCACCTGGTCTTTATATGTTTAAGTTGTTTATAATTGTAAATAGTCACCCATAGATGTCAGTATACACCAATATGAAATGTTAAGCTATGAAAGGGTTGCAAGGTGCTTTGAACCCTATTGTGATTGGTTGGTGTTTCCTTTAAACAAGACACAGGTGCATTACAATGTATGCATGATTAAGGGACTGTGGTCCCGAAACGTCGCAAATCTGTTCTGTGCATGCTTTTAATGCTTAAATAAAGAAGATTTGTATATATTACTTTTCTGTCAGTTAAATAAGTTTATACAGCTGGCAAGATAAATCAGTGAGACCAACTTAAAGCATGCTTAAAGCATTTCATGAGAATTGTGAGAGAGATTCAGACATACCCTGGGAACTATCATATCAAGCCCAGGGAACTCCCCTTTCCCTCCTACTTTCTGAAGCTTTTATTTTATAATAAAGCAAACACAAAGCGAAAAGTGGGATGTAATTTGTAAAAGATACACAAAAATATAGAAACTCATGATCCTAATTTGTGAAAGTAACACAGAAACTTTTAAATCAGAATCAGAATTTTGGAAATCACTGCTGTATATGGAATCTAAATGCATTAAAATACAAAATAGTTCGTCCTGAAAACTTCCGACCCATCTCTCTCATCAACACGGACATGAAAATCCTAGCTAAAATCTTGTCCACTAGATTAAACAAATTTATCCCTAGTCTGATATCCTGCGACCAATCCGGATTTATTCCGGGTCGGGAAGCCAGAGATAATGTCATCAAAACCATTCATCTTATCAATTTCGCCAAGGCCTCGGGCACACCCCTGGTCCTCTTTTCGTCTGATGTGGAGAAGGCCTTCGACAGGGTTCGTTGGTCTTTTCTGCGTCGGGCTATGATTGAGATGGGAATACCGGAATCCTTCCTACATATGTCCTTTGCCTTGTACTCCAACCCCAACGTGAGAATAAGAGTGAACAACACCTTGTCAGAACCTTTCCTCATAAACAACAGCACGAGGCAGGGCTGCCCATTATCCCCCTTGCTTTTTGCCATCTCCATCGAAATTCTGGCCCAGAAGGTTAGGAATAACATTAATATTAAAGGCCTCAAAATAGGGCATTTGGAACATAAACAAGCGTTATACGCTGATGACATTTTGTTTTCCCTGACAGATGCGGAGAGCTCCATACCTGAGTTGCTGTTGGAGTTGGAAGCTTACGGCAATGTGTCTAACTTTAAGCTTAATATATCAAAATCAGAAATGCTGAACATCAATACCTCCCATAAAGTCCTACAGGACATTAAAGACACCTACGGAGTCCCTTGGGCCCCATGTACACTGAAGTATCTGGGGGTTCAACTGACATCCAATACTCAAGATCTCTTCAAATTTAATTACTGCCCCCTGAAAAATAATATAGTACGAGACTTGTCCTCCTGGAGAAACAAACCCCTGTCCTGGCTAGGCAAGATAGGGGTAATAAAAATGAACATCCTTCCCCGTATCTTATATCTAATGCAAGTGCTGCCCATACAGCTCCCAGACAAATAGCTTTCTCATCTGCAAAAGATAATAGACCAGTTTATATGGGCTGGTACCAGCCCCAGAGTCCCAAGGAAAACACAATACCTTCCCAGAGATAGCGGGGGGTTGGGGATCCCGAACCTCCTGGCTTATAAACAAGCGATAGTACTCCGCCATGTAGTAGACTGGGCTCACAATACTGAGAACAAGACCTGGATTCAATTAGATAGGGATATCCTTAAGGTAAATAACTTAGCAACACTAGCCTGGACACCTGCACAACAGAGACCCAAACATATACAACAATACCTCATTACAGCGCATATCCTATCGGAGTGGGACAAAATACTGTCTACCACAACACATATCACCTCCAGATTTGGCCCGCTCTCTCCGTTGCTAGAAAATGTAGACCTCCCCTACCATAGGCTGAAAAACAAAATCTTGATCCCATATCCTCTTAGGACCGGCTCTATCTGCTTCATCTCAGAGGGGGGTAAGCTGAAAATGCAACAGACTCTAGCGGAGTCCCATGGGGGAATCTTCTCCTCATGGCTCCACTATAACCAACTGATCCATTATATCTCACATCACAAACACAGACCAGACTTTGGGAGAGCCCTCACACAATTTGAGAAGCTTTGTACACAAACTAGTCACCCTGGACACCTGATTTCCAAATTGTATAAACTCATTGTTGCTCCCCCCACGGCCTCTCTCCCCTCATACACAAATTCATGGCAGCGGGAACTGAACCAAAACATTGACCCTGAGATTTGGTTAAGAGCATTTAAGCTCATCAAATGCTCCTCAGTTTCGGCAAAAGTACAAGAAATTCACCTTAAGCTTACTAGCCGTTGGTACCTGACACCACTGAGACTGAGCAAGATGTTCCCCGGCATGACCAGCACCTGCTGGCGAGGATGTGGGGAGGTGGGCTCTCTCCTTCATATTTGGTGGAGCTGCCCCCGCTTGATTTGTTACTGGATGGCGGTGTTCCAAGCTATGTCGGATGTATTAGGCACAACAGTTCCACTGGTGCCTGAGACAATATTATTTTGTTGCATACCCCAATTTACAGCAAGGGGCAAGCGAGCACTGTTTCTGTTGATGCTGACCGCGGCCAAAAAGATCATTCCAAAATACTGGAAAACACAAACAACCCCCTCAGAACAAGAATGGCGGAATCAGGTGGAAGACCTGTTACTGCTCGAGAGATACCACTATGTGAAAGTTCACAAATTAGACATCCATGAACTTTTAGTAGCATACTGGAACAAAACCATATAGCACTGCTGGCCACTCATCTGGGGGATAAAGTCTTTCCCCCTGAGAGCAAACCCTGCCTCATGGTATCGCCCTACCCCCCTCCTCCCCCCCATCATTTTTTTTTTTATTTTTTTTTTATTTATTTTTTTCTCTCCTGCCCCTCTTCATTCTTTCTCATCTTCCTACTTTATCTCTTTTCTTCGCCGGATTCTTCTGGCCAACATACTTATCTGCACATAATGTTATACATTTGTCTTGAAAGAAAAAAAAAAAGGAAAATTAGGTTCCACCTCTCAGCTAGGGTCCGATAAGGGACCATTTATTTTTAGTTATCTTCCTAAAGTGATATGTGACTATAAAGGGCTGAAGATTATCTCTCATTATTGCACAGTTGGATGGTTATAACTCCTAGCTTTACAACATCTTTTACGCTATGTACCAATCACTGTCAATGGAACTAATGTGTCATTATTGTGTATTGATGTTTGTTTCATTCTTTTTGTACTGTTTGGTGAACCTTAATAAAAAAAAAAATTAAAAAAAAAAAAAAAATACAAAATAGAAAGTACAAAGCTGAAATGTAATACAATAAACCAATCTGAAGTGTAAAGTAATAAATATAAGCCACAATATGTAAATGTAACAAAATTATCCTTTTATGCCGTGCTATACTGCACTGGGCTTGTCTCTCCTTGACATAAAGAAATGCAGGGAATGCCCCTTAGAGAATTAAAGCAAAATCTGCCTTTCTAGAATGTTGTGAGGGATTTCTCAGAGCTGGAGTATCATTTTAGATCATCTCATCTGAGTGGCGAGCTTTATGAAAAGTATCTCATGTCTCTGGTACTTCCAGGTTCTGCCCTTTTTCTTATGTAGTTCAGCCCCAGTGAAGTCTTTACTATAATTTCTTCCAAGCAGGAGCATCTTTGATGATCAGGCTCAGAGAGAGAGAGAGAGATATCTAGATAGATAGACATATACAGTCATGTGAAAAAGAAAGTATACCCTATTTGAATTCTATGGTTTTACATATAAGGACATAATAACAATCTTCTGGTCCTTAGCAGATATTAAAATTTGGTAAATACAACTTTAGATGAACAACAACACATGACATATTACACTGTGACATCATTTATTTAACAAAAATATAGCCAAAATGGAGAAGCCATGTGTGAAAAACTAAGCACACCCTTATGATTCAATAGCTTGTATAGCCACCTTTAGCAGCCATAACTTAAAGTAATCATTTTGTGTATGACTTTATCAGTCTCTCATTTCATTGTGGACGAATTTTGGCACATTCTTCTTTACAATGTTGCTTCAGTTCATTGAGGTTTGCGGACATTCGCTTATGCACAGCTCTCTTAAGGTCTCGCCACAGCATTTCAATAGGGTTGAGGTCTGGACTTTGACTGGGCCATTGTAACACCTTGACTCTTTTCTTATTCAGCCATTCTGTTGTAGATTTGCTGGTGTGCTTGAGATCATTGTCCTGTTGCGTGACCCAATGTCAGCAAAGCTTTAGCTGTCGAGCAGATGGCCTCACATTTGACTCTAGAATACTTTGGTATACAGAGGAGTTCATGGTCGACTCAATGACTGCAAGGTGCCCAGGTCCTGTGGCTTCAAAATGTTCATATGCAACTCTGCAAACCTAAGCCATGCTGCCATGTTCTTTTTAGAGAGAAGAGGCTTTCTCCTGGAAACTATCCCATACAAACCATACTTGTTCAGTCTTTTTCTAATTTAACATGCTATCTGAGGCCTGTAAAGTCTAAGATGTGACTCTTGAGTTTTTTGCAATTTCTCTGAGCATTGCATGGTCTGACCTTGGGGTGAATTTGCTGGGACATCCACTCCTGGGAAGAGTGGCAACTGTATTGAATGTTTTCCACTTGTAAATAATCTTTCTCACTGTAGAATGATGGACTTTAAATTATTTGGAAATGGCCTTACAACTCCCCCAGATTGATGGGCAGCAACAATTGCTTCTCTAAATCATTGCTATTATTATTATTATTATCAGGTATTTGTAGAGCGCCAACAGATTCCGCAGTGCTGTAAACATAGTTGGTGTACAGGATAGCTTTTGTAGGGGTCAAGTGGGTAGAGGGCCCTGCCGAGAGTTTCACTGTTTTAGTCGGCTCTTATGAAGCGATCTGTAAACAGCTGGGCCCATTGGCTTACAATCTAAGGGGTTCAAGGGGAAAGCAATGGCGTTAGGAAAGGTTAGTGTTGGTTGTATGCATCCCTGAATAGTAGAGTTTTTAGGGAGTGCTTGAAGCTGTTAAAACTAGGGGAGAGTCTTATGGAGTGAGGCAGGGAATTCCACAAGATGGGGGCCAGTCTGGAGAAGTCCTGTAAACGTGAATGTGAGGAAGTAACAAGAGAGGAGGAGAGGAGGAGATCCTGAGCTGATCGAAGGGGACGGGAGGGATAGTATCTAGAGACAAGTTCTGAGATGTAGGGGGGAGCAGTGCAGTTGAGAGCTTTATATGTCAGGGTGAGGGTTTTATGTTTAATCCTAGAGGCAAGAGGAAGCCAGTGAAGGGATTGGCAGAGAGGTGCAGCAGATGAAGAGCGACGAGTAAGGAAGATGAGCCTGGCAGAGGCATTCATAATGGATTGTAAAGTAGCTATGCGGCAGCTAGGTAGACCAGAGAGGACGGAATTGCAGTAGTCGAGGCGGGAAAGGATGAGAGAGTGGATTAAAATCTTGGTTTTATCTTGTGTAAGGAAATGTCTAACTTTAGCAATGTTTTTAAGGTGGAAGCGGCAGGCTTTAGCCAAGGACTGGGTGTGAGGAGTGAAGGAAAGATCTGAGTCAAGTGTAAACCCAAGACATCGGGCAAGCAGGGTAGGGGTAATGATGTAATTATCAACAGTTATAGAAATTTTGGGGGTGGAGACATTGGAAGAAGGGGGAAAAATAAGGAGTTCAATTTTGGAGAGATTTAGCTTAAGGTAGTGAGAGGACATCCAAGATGAGATGTGAGAAAGACAGTTAGTGACACAGGTTAGTAAGGAAGGAGGTAGGTCTGGTGCAGAGAGGTAGATTTGGGTGTCATCGGCATACAAATGGTATTGAAACCCATGGGACTTTATTAAGGAACCTAGTGATGACGTGTAGTTTGAGTAGAGAAGGGGACCAAGGACAGAGCCTTGAGGTACCCTAACAGAAAGTGGTAACGGGGCAGAGGATGCTCCGGAGAAGCTACACTAAATGTATGGTTAGTCAGATAGGAAGAGAACCACGAGAGAGCTGTGTCACAGATGCCGAAGGATTGGAGGGTTTGGAGCAGAAGAGGGTGGTCAACAGTGTCAAAGGCTGCAGACAGGTCAAGGAGGATAAGCAGAGAGAAGTGGCCTTTGGATTTTGCTGTAAGTAGGTCATTGGTAACCTTGACAATTGCTGTCCGACATGATCCGATCAGTGGATCAGGTCTGACAGACCTCGCTGAATGCGGAGAGCAATACGCTCTCCGCATTCAACATTGCACCAGCAGCTCTTGTTAACTGCTGGTGCAACGCCACCCCCTGCAGATTCACGACCAATCGGCCGCTAGCAGGGGGTTGTCAATCAACCCGATCGTATTCGATTGTGTTGAATTGCGGCGATGTCTGTCCGCCTGCTGCAGGCTCGCCAGAAACACGGGCCCTCAAGCTTGATCCGGAGCTTGATAAATGGGCCGCAAAATGTTTCCGGAATCATGAGGAAGTTTTAATTTTTTAATGATTTTGTTTTAGTCATAAAGAAGCGTTGACATCTTTAATTTTTTTTTCACCTCTCATTCCCTTACTGTAATTATAGTCATTATATTAAAAAGAAAATATTTAAGATTGTTGATGAATAATAAATTATGTCTATTCATTAAGAAACGTTTAACTATTTTTTAATCTGTTTTTTTCTTTTTCTTTTGTGTTCTATTTTTTCTGATAAAAAGATAAATAACAAAAAGAAAGCAATTTTGAACAAATTAACCAAAAAGTCCTACAAAAGCTCGCATTATATATTAAAGTGACAGAAAATTCTAAATTAAACTTAAATGGGTTGGAAAGAGGATGAAATTGTATACTTTGCTTCTTTGACCGATTTTGCTTAGTTTTCTTGATATCATTTGTTAAAGAGTAATCCTAGGTGAGCCTAGGAGCATGCACGTGTCTTAAGCCATCTGGCAGCAGTGCTTGCAACATTGTTTATAGTAATGTTAGATATAGTTGCAAACATTGCTGCCGTAGAATTCTAAAGACACGTGCATAAATTATCTGACTCTGCACTCGACACTGAAATATTTATTACCAGTGCAACTAATCTTTTTTTTTTTTTAATTATACAAATAATCAAGACCAGTTTTTTATGTTGGAGAATGAGACTATGGCCCATATTTATCAAGCTCCGTACGGAGCTCGAAGGGCCGTGTTTCTGGCGAGTCTTCAGACTCGCCAGAAACAGCAGTTATGAAGCAGCGGTCACAAAGACCACTGCTCCATAACCCTGTCTGCCTGCTCTGAGCAGGCGGACACACATCGCCGGAAATCAACCCGATCGAGTACGATCGGGTTGATTGACATCCCCCTGCTGGGGGCGGCGTATTGCTCGCCGTATTCAGCGAGGTCTGGCGGACCTGATCTGCAGTGTCGAATCAGGTCCGCCAGACCTTGATAAATAGAGGCCTACATTTTGTTTTGCTTCTTATAATCGGCTATTTTTTTCTGCCAACTTATCTGTGTCAGACATTACTCAAATAATTATATTATTTATTCCTAATCAGGTGAAAATCAGAGTTTCGCACTATGGGCCCGATTTACCAAATGGCGGGCGGACATGATTCGCTGTAAACTGCTTGTGTAATGCCGCCTCATGCAGATTCACAGCCAATCGTCCGCTCACAGGGGGTGTGAATCAAACCGATCGTATCTGATCTGGTTGATTGCTGTCCGCCGCTCAGAGGCGGCGGACCAGTTAAGGAGCAGCGGTCTTAAGACCACTGCTTCTTAACTGCTGTTTCTGGCGAGCCTTAAAGCTCGAGCGGAAACAGGGGGATCAGGGGCGATAAATGATAGTGTTGCCAAAATTTCTGCTGTCTTTCCTCTTGTGATTTAACTCTTCCAAATATATATGTGTACTAATATTTAAATGAGAGAAAAAAACATTTAAAATATATGTTTAATGATGTAATAAGAAAAAAAAATAACATTTCAAAATAATTGTAAATATTTTTAGTCACATTATTTTCTTCTTGTTTCCATTTAGCAGCTATTTAATAGGAATGGGCGAATGTGTAAATTTTCGAATTTCGAATGTAAAACGAATATTATTACCGAAATTCGAATTCTAAATCCGAATGTCGAGAAGAACGAATATTCTTCAAAATTCGAAAATCGAATGTTATTTACAGTTTTCGAATGTCACTTTGGAATTCGAATGTTTATAATTATATCGAATGTCCACATTCGAAATTTCGAATTTAACATTCTATTTAAGAAATACTATTCAGAAGTTCAATAGATCATGTGGTAGGGTGGGAATCTAGTAAATTGATACATAATAGATACAAATATATCATTTTGAATGTTTCCATATAGAATATTGCATAATTCGAATATTACATTTAAAGAAAAAGCATTAGAAATACTATTACAATATAAATTCGAATTTTTCGAAAAGAATATTTTCGAATGTAATCGTAAAATTCGAAACCGAACATTCGAAAATCGAATGTTAGAATGTTATGTAAACATTCGAAATTCGATTTGAACGAACGAATGTGTTAAAATTCGTGCCGTTTTTCGAATGTTGCGAAACATTCGCCCATCCCTACGTATTTAATTGATTACATAAAAACAAATGCAAAAAGCTTTTAACAATAATTTAGTTACATATTCAATATGTGTTTTGTTTGTATTGTTTTAAAGTTTCTATAAATATATATTTTCTTATCTGAGCTGATAGAATGTGAAACAATTGTCTATTTCATTTTTTATTCAGTTTTCATTTTACAAAAATAATTTATTTCTTTACTATCCAAAACATACCCAATTGATTATCCACTACGCTGAAAAAAAAGAGTTGTAGACATAAGTAATGTTTTAAAATCTTAACTGTTATTTGGTTAACACAATTTTGCAAGGAAATTTCACAATCTATAAGTATAATGTAGACACTCTGGGGCCAATTTATCAAGGGCCGAATAGCCCCTGATGCCCCTGTTTCCGCGCGAGCCTTCAGGCAGTTATGCTCCGTAACTGGTCCGCTGCCTCTGAGGCTGCAGACATCAATCTGCCCGATCCTATAAAATCGGGTTGATTGACACCCCCTGCTAGCGGCCGATTGGCCGCTAATCTGCAGGGTATGGCATTGCACAAGCAGTTCACCAGAACTGATTGTGCAATGTTAAATGCCGACAGCGTATGCTGTTGGCATTCAGTGAAGTCTGGCGGACATGATATGCTACAGCGTATCATGTCCGCCAGACATTGGTAAATCGACCCCTCTATCTTATCTGGATGGGATAGCGCAAGCTCATTTTTTTCAGAGATATTTTGCAGCAAAAGCAGGGAAAATTAAGGATTATATACCAGGGGTGCATTTTGGCCTAGGCAAACAAGGCACGTGCCTAGTGCAGCAGATTGGGAGGCAGCAGCACTTTTTGGTGGATATATTTGTAAGAAGCTTACAGTTATTTTTGAAGTATTACAGGTATATAATGGGAGATTTTGCCCAAAGAGCTTACATTCTAGGGGGTATATATTTATTTTATTCTGCTAGCTATTGCCTTTAGTTCTGCTGGCTTTCAGCACTTAGTATTGTGTTTGGGGAAGTATTGTTTCAAGAAATCTGTGTTTGTTTTTTTAATGTATATTGCAGCAATAGAAAGGTGTGTGTGGGTGTATGTGTGCGCGCGTTTGTATGTGTATAACTGTGTATGTGTCTGTAAACATTTATTTTGGAAATACCATAAAAAAAATTCACATTATTCCCTGACCAAATAAATATTATGGCCCAAAAAGGCCTAAAACCTTAGGGGGCAGCAGAATTTCGAGTGCCTAGGGCAGCACAAAACCCAAATATGCCACTGTTATATACTGTAAAGTTGCATTGTCTTCCATAAATAACATTTGATTAGATAAACAGACAGATAGAGAAAACACTTGCTTTAAGAATGAAATTATGTGATCATCAATGTGATCATGTGATTTCAAAGTCGGCATTAGATTATGCGGGGACTGCCTACGCTGCTATTCACACCCCCCCCCCATCTTGATTGCATCAAAGGGGGTAGCTGCAGGACGCCATACAAGGTAGGATGTTCCAAATGGCGTGAAGGGGTTAAAAAGCATGGCAATCCCAAAATAGTAAACTCCCCCCACCTCACAGAGTAACATATTGTAACAATAAAATCTATTCTTTGTTAGGAGAGTTTTTTGCTATTGAATATATGATTTTAATGTACTTTAAGAATAAGGAAACAGTGGGTATTATCAGTGTCACCTATTTCATCTTTGCATTACCTCTTTCGTGTAATCTGTGCGTTTTTCACTTGTTTTTTTTCTTAAACACATGGTTGTCAACCATTCAGATAAATAAGAAGGCATTTCTCAAGATAATGCTGTCAATATAAGAATGAAAACATAAAGTGCGGAAGCCCTGTCCCCTTATGATTAACACCTGTGCACCTGTCAAAACTGTCTTGGTTACCGCGGTTTGCAGGTGTGCGTAATTATAATCACACCACTGAAGTGATAATAGACAAGGAAAATAAAACAACTTAAAAGATACCCACTGATATATACAGTGGGAAATATAGAAACAAAAGCACATGAAATCATTTATCTCAAAAATCTCCATAGACTTGATGAAAAATTCTGTAGCAAAAAAATATATATAACGTCTTTTAAAGTGACATTAAAGTTAAAATTAAACTTTTATGATTTGGATAGTGCATGTGATTTTAAGAGACTGTTTCAACGTATTTCTATTATCTAATATACTTTTATTTTTATATTTTTCTTTGTTGAAAAGCATATCTAGGTAGACTTAGAAGCATCAATGCACAGCTGGGATTGGTGGCTACACACATATGATGTTTGTCATTAGCTCACCCGTGTTTTCCTGGGAAATAGACGTTTTTACTGTTTATTTTATGCACTTTTTACATTATTAGATTGGTGAATTTGGCCCCTACACTTTATGCATGCCAATCCTGTACTCCAAAAAAGCGATGGAACATTGGTTTTGCTCACGGATAAAACTGCAATTACCTCCACAATATTAGATGATAGGTATCTGCATACAAAGGTTTCGGATATCTCTGAATGCTCATGCCATTTGGCTATCTTTGGAGCCAAATTTATTTAATTATTCTAAATTTTCACAGATTCTAGTGTGTTGCAGTTTCACAAGACTAAATTTGGATCCGAAAATAGCCAAACGGCATGAGTGTCTGCCTTCTTCCGCACATATTCGCCAAGAGCACATATCTATTGGATGACAATAGGATACAACATTACCAGATACAAACACTACCTGCTAATACCATTAAAGTAAAAAAATAAGAAATACTACAAATTAGCTAAACCAATAAACCAAAAAACACACATGACCACAGTACCAATAATGTCCCCTGTTTAAATCCTTTAAAAAGTCATGTACACATATCTCTGTGGTTTTGTAGTACACAACACCTATTGGTATCACTATACAAGGGATCAGTGAACTCTGATTTAATCACTATGTTCACAAAATCACCACAAATTTGTATTTGTCTGACACCAAATGCACATCTCTAATAACAAATTTATTAACAATCCTTAGTTGTGTAACCATATATTTATATATGAAGATACTGCAGCTTTGTGCCCTTATATGGGCATGAGACTGCTGGATTCTATTATTCTATTATTGAGAAACCTTTTTTTTTTAATAAACAAAGGTGTATGTAAAATGCCAAAATTATAGTCTGTGCTTATTTGTGCAGAATAAAGAAGAAAAATACTTTCCATTTGATTTCTGAAAAAATATTTTATATATTTAAAATACCTAAAGCAAAACCTTTCTTCCTTTCAATTTCTATTATAGTTATAGTTTTCATAGTTGAGTTGTTAAATGCATGTGATGCCGCAGTTGCCGGTGGAACACTTTTATACCAAGTAGCTTTAAGCCCTGCCACTATAAGTCAAAAACACAAGTAATGATACAATGGTGCCTTATAGCATCCTTGTTCCCTTACTCACTAAATCTATCCTTTAAAAGTTTACCTGTTAGCAACAATTCTTGGTGTTTTACTAAGGTATATTCCTTCATGATGCAATGTATGAAAAGAGTATAGATCAAGTTAAATGCTATTTAAATGAAATTAATTGATACTACTATATCCTACCTTAAAGGGACAGTACACTGTAAAATTGTTTTTATATTAATGTATTTTCAATGACATGTTATACCAGCTGCAGAGTATAAAATATTTGAGAAATTGCATTTTCAGGTTTATTTGTGTATATGAAGTAGCTGGTTTTGTGCTTTTAAATCACTGCCTATTATTGAGCTTTAGGTAATATCATGCCTCGTTATGTTATCACTTTGTGTACACACACTTGATTCCTCATCTTATATTTGTCTTGAAAACTAAAGCTCAATACATAGAGAGAACAATGGGAAAATAACATTTTATTACTTAACTATACTGCACCCCACTGGGAGTGTAATTTCTTCATGAAGCAAACAGTAGACAAAGGCCACTCCAAACTCAAAGGCAGCATGCGATCTGGGGCACAGGCCAGTGACGTCAGATGCCACGGCAACTACGGTAACAGCAAAAGTCCACAAAGGCAGTGTGCAATGCCGGTTCAAAAGACAGAGAACCAACTGCACAATGACATAGAAAAGAAAACAAGTCCAGCAGCACGGCAGTGGAAAAAAAAGAGAAATTTATTACAACAATTAAAATGAAGTACAAAGCAAGAACAAGAGGGTCTGACGCGTTTCACTCCACCTAGTGGCGCTTATTCATAGACTGCTGGAGCTATAAACAATAACCTCTTATATAGTAGTGCAAAATCATCAGCAGATTAACCCTTAATGCCCCTATTCAATTAATAACAGTGAAAAGAACATTAAAAGAAAGTAACACACAAATCTACTATCCATTTCATATGAATAGTTAACAAATATAAGGAGGAGAAAAATATACCAAAAATTGTGCAATGATTTATGCGAGTAATCAAAATTCATGATACTTGTTAACAATAATAATACTGCATGATTTAAAAAAAAAAACTACAAAGTGGAATATAAGTGTACACTTCAAAGCTTAATATATTCCAAGAAAGATGGAAAAAATAACTAAAAGCCAATAACCACTAATCTAATATAAAAGGGGAAGAGACAAATAGGTAATATGATGAAATACCAATATTAAATTAATAAAATTAAATTACCTACTCTAACTATAATATGAGCTTTCATGAATGAACACATGGCTAATGTATATACACACGACTTATTCCAACAAATATCCACAGCATAAATTGGCAATGAAGATAAAAAGATAAGGGTCTCCAAATACAGGATTCAAACAAAATAACTAATATCCCATTCTAAGTTTAAGCCCAAAGGGATTCTGTTTTTTAACATATATATCCAATAAAGTTCTTTTTTGTCTAGAATTTTATACCTGTTACCCCCTCTAGGTGGGGTTGTTGCCAAATCAATCATCTTTACAGAAAAGTCTCCAATACTCATGAAATGAATCTGGTTAAAATGTCTTGCATCCGTGGAATCTTTGTTAAAGTTCTTTACATCATTAACATGTTCTCTAATCCTCACATTTACCTCCCTGGTTTTCCTGACAACATACTGTACATGACAGATATTACATTCCAGGAGGTTAATGGCAAAATGAGTCTTACAATTAGCATAAAACAAAATCTCATATTCATTGTTATCAACTGTTGATTTAAACTGCCTTGTCACTTCCATCATATTACATGTGAGATACATTCTTGCTCTACACTTACAATTTCCTTTTCTCCTAAGCCAATTATGACCCCCCTCTTGACGTCCCACTAGGGACCATACTTGGGGCCAATTTAGATGCTAGTGTCTGTGTTTTTTTTTCGAAACAAATTTGCATTTTTTAATTTGGCTATGAAGAACGTTATCAGCAACAAAAATGGGTAAATTCCTTTTCAAAATAGATACAATTTGGGGAAACTGAGTTGTATATTCGGTAGTGAATACTACACTATCTTTAAATGAAGTATCAGACATTTTAATCTTGCCATTATCAATTTTCATAGTACTCACTTGTGTTTTAATTTCTTCCAACATTCCCCTGTCATACCCTCTCAAAGCCAACCTATCAGCTAATTGATTAGCTTGTTCAAGATATGTGCCATTGTCATTAGTATTATGTTTTAGCCTGATGAACTGTCCCCTTGGTATGGCCCATATAAGGTGAGGTGGATGGCTCAAACGTGCGTGAAATATTGTATTGCCAGCAGAAAGTTTCCTATAAGTCTGTGATAAAATTCTCCCATTTTCCACTTCCCCTTCAAGGGTCACATCCAAAAAGTCAGATTTTTTATGATCATAACCACCTATAAACCTAAGACACATTTCATTCATGTTCAAAAATGCAAGAAATATCTCAAAGGTACTGTCATCGAGAGACCCATCTACAATCAAAACAAGATCATCGATAAATCTCTTGTAGAATTTAATATTCTTGGTAAATTCACAATGCTCAATATTATAAATATACTGTAATTCCCAATAACCCACATAGAAATTGGCAAACGAGGGGGCATATTTAACCCCCACTACCGTGCCACAGCATTGGAGATAATAGTTCTCATTAAACATTAGAAAATTGTGGGTTAGGAGAAATTCCAGTATTGAACAAATGTAAACCTTAACATCATTTTCATACAATGTGAATTCATCCAGAAAGTATCGGATAGCCCTCAATCCCAGAGCATGAGGAATAGACATGTAGAGTGATGCAATGTCAACAACTATCCATGAAAAACCTTTTTGCCAAGTAATGCTTTTTAGGTTATCAAGCAAGTGTGCAAGTCTCTCAAATAACTATATAATTTCTTTACCAAAGGCTGAAGAATGGAGTCCATCCACTCCGATAGTGGCTTAAGTAATGAACCAATGCCAGATATTATTGGCCTACCGGGCGGCTGGACTAGACTCTTTTGTACCTTTGGCAGGTAATGAAACAAAGGTACTATAGGGAACTCAGGTACAAGGTGCTGTATATCATCACTCTTGAACACACCTAGGTATACACCTTCATCCAACAAAGAAAGTAATTGCTTTTTAAATATCATAGTTGGATTACCATTTAGATTTAGGTCTATTGGTCAAACTATAACTTTTGACACTTAATTGGCATAGAGCCTCTCCAAAGTAATCACTCTTGTTAAGAATAACGTTTCCTCCCTTATCGGAGTTTCTTATAACAATATCGTGATTAGCCTGAAGAGACTCCAACGCCAATTTTTCCGATTTCTTAAGATTTAGTTTGCCTGATTTTTTTACGGGAAGCCAGCTCAAGAATATCTTTCTCCACACTTTTCTGCAATTGATTAATAGCTGTACCCCTAAATTGTAAGGGGTAAACATTGGAACCAACCCATTTTTGGACCTAATGGTTGGTTGTGCCTATATAGAGCATCATTACCCTCCTGTACAGAAACCAAACTATTTAAGTCACAAGCATTCTGAAATGAAACCTCATTATGAGCATTAACTTGGTCCAACACAGTGTCATCATTGTCCATTTCGGAACCAGATTGTAAAGCAAAAAAACATTTTAGAGTGAGTTTCCTGATGAACCTGTTAATATCTTAAAGGGTATTAAATGGAGAAAAATCTCTGGTGGGTGCAAAACCCAAACCCCTACTTAGCAGGTTAGTCTGTCCTCACTCAAGGTATACACAAACAAATTAACGATATTGATATCACTCATTCAATGTTCTTGGAGACTCCTTTTCTTGGAGACCCCTTTTTCTCTTTTTTGATCTTCTAACCCGCCTAAAGGGACTTGTGTTTCCTTTTTTGAGTCCTTTTTAGAATCTGTCTTCAAACTCTTCTTAATTTCTTTTGGACGCACTGCCGGTCCCTCACTCTCAGTATCATCTGTCGAGCCCACCTGTATGGAATGAGAAGACACAGAAGAGATAAAGGAAATAGAGAAAGAGGGAGAGGGTGTAGAGGAGTCAGCTGATGTAGCTGATTCTGGATCTGAGGACTCTGCTTCAGTGGACGTGAATACAACTTTCTTGGGGTTTTTATTTTTCAGTACTGGTTTCTGTGTTTTTTCATTATTATCCTTTTTCTTATTTGTTTTCGAAAAAAAACACAGTCACTAGCATCTAGATTGGCCCCAAGTATGGTCCCTAGTGGGATGTTAAGAGGGGGTCATAATTGGCTTAGGAGAAAAGGAAATTTTGTGTGGAGAAAGAATGTGTCTAACATGTGATATGATGGAATTGACAAGGCAGTTTAAATCAACAGTTGATAACAATGAATATGAGATTTTGTTTTATGCTAATTTAAAGACTCATTTTGCCATTTACCTCCTGGAATGTAATATCTGTCATGTACAGTATGTTGGCAGGACAACCAGGCAGGTAAATGTGAGAGTTAGAGAACATGTTAATGATGTAAAGAACTTTAACAAAGATTCCACGGTTGCATGACATTTTAACCAGATTCATTACCTTCACAGCCAATTTATGCTGTGGATATTTGTTGGAATAAGTCGTGTGTATATATATTAGCCATGTGTTCGTTCATGAAAGCTCATATTATAGTTAGAGTAGGTAATTTATTTTTATTAATTTAATATTGGTATTTCATCATATTACCTATTTGTCTCTTCCCCTTTTATATTAGATTAGTGGTTATTGGCTTTTAGTTATTTTTTCCATCTTTCATTTACTTTGAATATATTAAGCTTTGAAGTGTGCACTTATATTCCACTTTTTAAATCATGCAGTATTATTATTGTTAACAAGTATCATGGATTTTGATTACTCGCATAAATCATTGCACAATTTTTTGTATATTTTTCTCCTCCTTATATTTGTAAACCATTCCTATGAACTGGGTTGTAGATTTGTGTGTCACTTTCTTTTAATGTTGTTTTCACTGTTATTAATTGAATAGGGACATTAAGGGTTAATCTGCTGATGATTTTGTACTACTATATAAGAGGTTATTGTATGTAGCTTCAGCAGTCTATAAATAAGCGCCACTAGGGGCCTCAAAACACGTCAGACCTTCTTGTCCTTGGTCTGTACTTAATTTTAATTGTTGTAATAAATTAATCTTTTTTATCCCACTGCCGTGATGCTGACTTGTTTTCTTTTCAGTGTAATTTCTTCTGCTGGCTGTGTTTACTAAGGGTATTCAATAGCCTATACTCCAGTATACAAACTTTTACTATAGGTATGGATACCACAGGCTTAATCAGCTATTTCAAATGCCAAAATAGGGGTAAAGGAGCTACTTGTAAACAATTTAATAAACACCAGCAGGTAAAATGGATCAATGGGAACAATTTAAAGGGGAGAAATTTTTGGGTGAACTGTCCATTTAATGATCGATAAATTAAAGGACCACTAAATGCAGTAGAATTGCATAATCAAAAAATGCATAATAAAAAGACAATGCAAAAGCATTTAGGTTGATTTTCACATAAGTGATTCATTTCAAAGTTAGTTTCATTTTCCATCCCCCTGCCTCATCTGATAGCCATCAGCCAATCACAAAATGCATTTACGTATATTTGTGAATTCTTGCAAATCTTCAGTGGGAGCTGGTACTTTAGAAAGTGTGTATATAACAAAAGATTGTGCATGTTTAGATAATTGAAGTGAATTAAAAAGTCGTTTAAAATTGTGTGCTCTATCTGAATAATGAAAATTTAATTTTAAATTTAGCGTTCCTTTAAATTATGGTTACTTTATCAAGCTGTCCTAGTTGAAGTTTCAGGTAGAAGCCAATACTAACATAAAAAGGTGTTATATTCTTGTATTGACTAATACAATTGCAGCGTTTATTAATTTATAATTTATCTTATCTTATCAGCAATCTTATAATTATAAAACTCAGTAGGGCTCATTGTCTTTTCTTTCAACTCAAATAACATTTTCCTTAGCTATGCTAACATTTGTGGGGCAGAAAACAACATTTTAGAATGTTAGTACTGTACAATTTAATCATAGATAAAAATGGTATCCAAATTCATACCAGACAGCTCCTAGGTATTATTTCTACTTGTATGACGTGTCCTTTTCCTCATCTGATCATAATTATGTTTTTCACAAACTAATATTTGCCAAGCATATGATGTTCAAGCCCACGCATATAATGTTGAAGCTCATGCATATGATGTTCAAGCCCATACATATAATGTTGAATCCCACACATATGATGTTGAAGCCCACGCATATAATGTTGAAGTTCACGCATATGATGTTGAAGCCCATACATATAATGTTGAATCCCACACATATGATGTTGAAGCCCCCGCATATAATGTTGAAGCTCACGCATATGATGTTGAAGCCCATACATATAATGTGGAAGCCCACACATATAATGTTGAAGCTCACGCATATGATGTTGAAGCCCACGCATATAATGTTGAAGCCCACGCATATGATGTTGAAGCCCACGCAATATGATGTTGAAGCCCACACATATAATGTTGAAGCCCACGCATATAATGTTGAAGCCCAAGCATATGATGTTGAAGACCAAGCATATGATATTGAAGTCCAAGCATATGATGTTGAAGCCCACGCATATGATGTTGAAGTCCAAGCATATGATGTTGAAGCCCACGCATATGATGTTGAATCCCATGCATATGATGTTGAAGCCCACACATATAATGTTGAAGCCCACGCATATAATGTTGAAGACCACACATATGATGTTGAAGCCCAAGCATATGATATTGAAGTCCAAGCATATGATGTTGAAGCCCACGCATATGATGTTGAAGCCCAAGCATATGATGTTGAAGACCAAGAATATGATATTGAAGTCCAAGCATATGATGTTGAAGCCCATGCATATGATGTTGAAGTCCAAGCATATGATGTTGAAGCCCACGCATATGATGTTGAAGCCAACGCATATGATGTTGAAGTCCAAGCATATGATGTTGAAGCCCACGCATATGATATTGAAGCACAAGCATATGATACTGAAGTCCAAGCATATGATGTTAAAGCCCACGCATATGATGTTGAAGTCCAAGCATATGATGTTGAAGCCCAAGCATATGATGTTGAATCCCAAGCATATAATGTTGAAGCCCACGCATATGATGTTGAAGTCCACGCATATGATGTTGAAGCCCAAGCATATGATGTTGAAGCCCAAGCATATGATGTTGAAGCCCACGCATATGATGTTGAAGCCCATGCATATAATGTTGAAGCAGCCTCACTAAGTGACTAATTCTCTAAAGCCCTCTTGTCTGGTGAGATGTACTGTAAGGTTCCTCAAAGTATTTTGAAAAGTCAAACTGAGGTCTGCTTTATGTCCCTAAGCAGAGTTCTGGATGTAAAGGAGAGACACATACATCACAATCTAATACACAATGCATGGTCCCTCTCAAATTTGGCAACTTTTTGATAATTGAGCCCATAGACTGCTTCAACATGGTCTTCCCCCCACCACACGTCTACCGGACAGCCTAGATTAATATATATATAATATTCAGCCTCTTCACTCTTCATGTGCACTATTTCCTCCTGTCATGTAGCACTCCAGACATGTGCACGCTACCTATCTAGATATCTCTTCAACAAAGAATTCGATAAAAGAAATAAATTAGAAACAATTTTTTTTTTTAAAGTGTATGCTCTATCATTATCACAAAATAAAAATTTGGGTTTCATTTCCCTTTAAATGAAAAAACAAACAAACAAACAAACAATTTTTTTGACAATCATTATTTTACAACTAAATAAACACTAATGTTCAGGTTACTGTGCAAAAGATATGAGAGAAATAGGTTACATAACTCAACAATAGCCAGGCTAAATAAAGCTTATGATAACTTGACATTGCTTTGTTTAAACACACTTATGTATTATACATTTCATTGTACTGCAAAAGGTGGTAATGTGTAATCCTCTGCTGATGCAGAAACCTCAACAGCTAAATATATTGAAGGATGTACAGTGGCCCTGGTTTAATTAAACATGCATGTGTATTTTCAAAAGTAATATTTTCTGCTTGTTAGGTTTTTGACAGACCTCCAAACAAGCCCAGGTGGAACTAAACATGTAAACATGCTTGTTAATGCAATTTTAAACCACTCAAATTAGCACCTTTTGACAGTTAATATGCAAGTCTAGGGAATGCTGGCACTGCTAATTTTTTCTTTAACTCTTTTGTTAGTGATTAGTAGAAAAGGTATGGACAGATAGCTCAGCATGCTAAGGCACTGTGGTTGAGCTCTGTAGCAACCCAAGGGTTGCAGGTTCGATCCCTGGCGACATCCACTCAGCCTTTCATCCTTCCGAGGTCGATAAAATGAGCAGTGCCTTGAGACCCTTACGGGTGATTAGCCGTGCTTTACAAGTACCCAATACATACATGTTAATATCTCATTTTTATGCTGAGTCATGTAGAAGAACTGCTGATTAAACCTCCCCAAAATGACTGTACCAAGTACATTTCATTGCTTTTACTTTTTTTTTTAAATAATCCACAAATAATAATATAAAGACTAAGGAAAAGCCCCTGAATTTCAAATCAGTAGTAGATTTTTTGGGGGGCAAATTTCAAAGTTAGTTACATATTTCCTTTCCCCTTCATCATGTGACAGCCATCGGCCAATCACAAATGCATATAAGTTTATTCTGTGAATTCTTGCACATGCTCAGTAGGAGCTGGTGCCTCAAAAAGTGTAAATATATAAAGATTGTGCACATTTTATTAATTAAGTGAATTGGAAATGTGTTGCTGTTTACTTTGATTTAACATTTTTTTGTTACTAAAGGAGCACTGTTTTGTATCCCTTTAATAGCAGTATATATACCAGGGCTTCTGTTTGTGAACCACCTGGTCATTTGTGTGGTGTTCCTGGGGTCCTACTGAAGTCCTCAACTGCATCCCAAAACCTTAGAGTACTCCAGAAGTGCAGCCTAATACACAGAACATCTCTATGTACTTAAAGGGATTTTAAACATAAAAAAGGTGTGTTACATTATAAAAAATGCCATTTGTGCTTGATATATGTTGTGCATATATCATATGTTAAAGATGTATTTAAAATGGAAAAAAAACTTAAGTTTAAAACTGTAGGGGAGTGTTAGGCCACCTAAAACTCAGATAATTTAAAATATTTTTTTTTTACAAGTAGCTTGAGCTGCAGCCCATTTAATTGCTCCTGATCTTGCTGCTGAATATTTTGTTAGCACATGTTTGATTCTGTCTGTATTAGCATGTGCTGTTCTTTACCCCCGTTCTTGCTGCTACAGGTGCATGAGTTGCTACAGGCTGGGCAGGCGTATCTTGCTAGCGAACTTAGGAGGGAGTGCAAGGGTGTGGACGGCAGTCTTCTCATAGGCTGGGACATTCACTCAAAAAACACTCCATAGAAAGGTGTAGCTAAGGGGGGGGGGGGGGTCGGGCCTTCAAATTGGTTCATATCAGATCCATTGAATAAAGTAAGTATTTAAATCATGGATGCCCAACTGGCAGCCATTAAGCAACATGCTGCCCTCTGCGCTAAACAAATAATGTTTGCCTTAGTTTTTGTGGCTGTAGGAAATAGCAGAACTAAAAATATGTGCTCTGGGGACATCTGGTAGGTGGGCAAACAAGGTGGTCACAACTCAAAACAGCCCTCTGGAAGGGTAAGCAGTAGACAGAGGGTACCCTGCAACCTTACCTAAATCTGTTTAGTCATCACTGGTATAAATCAATTAAAGTAAATCCTTTTTTATCATTTATTATTATACTAGATATTTTCAGTTATATTATTATTTATTGGTGGCCTTCAAAACCTTTTTGTTTACTGACCCTTTAACCCCTTCCCGCACAGACTTATTTGTCTTCATTGGAACAAAGTTCCGTTGTAAACAAATAAGTTAAAAAGTAAAATCTTGCGATTGTTCATGCGATTGTGTGATTTTTATAGTGGGATTGTGTGTGGGCGGGGAGTGCCTATGATGCTAGGCACGTCCTCCAGCCCGCAATCCCATTCAGGAAGTGCTTTTGGCTTCAGTACAGCCAAACGCTAGGACGTTCTATGCCGTCCTAAGGGAGTTAAACCCCATTGCGGTTAGGATGGCATAGAACGTCCTAAGGGCGGGTAGGGGTTAAGGAAAAAAAGTGTAAACCAGTGAGCAAGTCCTTATGTGATTCATAGATGTTTTCTGCTTTGTCAGAGGCATGCTCACACTTCCAATTTACTTTATTAGGTCACCATTACCATGGTAGCCTGGTCATGCATGCTAGCTCCCTTAGCCAAGTGTGATTTTTTTTAACACATTTATGCCTTGTTTACTGCAAATGTTTTTACAATAGCTACCCCCATTGTCCTATTTGGGAGAACCATTCCAGATTTGTTATTGGACTAGACCAGATTTGACAATTTCATTTTGTGAAATTATCTTATTTTATCTCCTCTATTAAGGCTAATTAGGCACATGTATGTAGCAGGGTTAAATTGCTGAAGTCTGTAGTGTCTCCGGATTGTTAAATTACAGAAAAGTGTGTGTGTGTGTGTGTGTGGGGGGGGGGGGGGCAAAGTATATTGCAAACTATTTTTTATTACAACTCATAATTAAACATTTTACATTATAATCTCAAGAGTGTTGTACGTACTTTTAATGAGACATATTTTTATTAGGATATAGAATTAGGAATGTAGACTTGTAGGTTGTAGATTGTTAGAGACATTAAATTATTTCTTAAAGCTCAGAACATCTCGCTAGAATCATGACATATCACATAAAGCTGCTAAATCAAACCTAATCCGATCTGCTATTTTAAGGTGCACAAACACTTTGAAATCAAACCTTGTAGAAGCTGTCTCGCTGATCTTTAATGGATTTTTAAACATGACAAGAAATGAAATGGTAGACTAAGGCAAAGAAAGACAAAAAAAAAATTCCTTAAGGAACATTGTGAAGTAAATCAAGAGGAACTGAAAAAATGAACTGCATGTGCCCAGGGATATCTCTTGGTTGTTTTTAGCTGGACACTTTCTGCATATTGGGTCCCTGGACACATTTCCTTTGGGCACACTTTGACATAGCAAGCCACAGAAATATGAACTACATCACCTGAAGTGCTGTTGGAGGGACAGAAAATTGCTCCCATTGCAGACAGCGTTGATTCTGCTTTCAAAACTATGTCGTATTACTGCTTTTTCTAAGCATTTATGTATGAAACTCTAACACTTCCAGACGTAATAACTCTGGCATTTCATTTAAGTGAAGCACCGAAAGAAATAAAAGGCAACATCTATTTTTATTTAGCCAAGACAGAAATATTTGGAGAAAAAAAAACACACAAAACATTTTTTAACCTTACTTTAATCAAGTTGATATAAAAATTGTACACATTCAAATTTTTAGAAATATAGGGCTAGATTACAAATGGAACGCTAATTTATTGCGTGCCCACAAATGGGCAAATTTGCCCATTTGCGGCCACATGATAAATAACCAGCCATTACAAGTTTCTGGTTATTGCTACCTCAAGCTCGTGATATCAATTAGTGCTTTATAAAATTAACCAGAAATCAGATCACTGGTTAATTTTTTAAATGTCCACCAAGTTCCCCCAAAATCAACTTTAAAAAAATAAAGATAGGAGCATCTTAATTTTTTAATCAAATAACTGTAAAAAGCAATTTTTGGGTCTAAAGGGAGTGGGTGTTCGGCACTGAAAATTGTCTTTACCTTGTGGTCTATGGGAACTATGTGTTCCCAGTAAATATATATGTATATAAATATATATTTGTGTTAATATGTGTATATAGACATATTAACACATAAATATATATGTATACAGTCATATACATATATATTTACAATTTGCTGCCATCGCTGCACCACTTACCCCTTCACTGTGCGAGGTTCTCAGCCGTCTCTGACGGCAAGAGAACGAGGCTCCCTCTGGAGCCTATAAAATCGCACTCTCATGAGCACAATGCGAACGTGAGCTTGCATTCGCATTGCACTTAACTTGTGAGCTGGTATTACTCAGAGGAGCACTAATATCGCTTTTGCGAAAGCGATATTAGTGCTCCACTTGTAATCTGGCCCATATTATTTAAAACTACAAAAGTTATAACTAATATTTCATAAGCTAAAAGAAAAAATGTCATTGTTGTAATCTGCGCATTGTGTATGTGGAACTATAGATGCTGCATTAGATGGAAGCATTTTACCTAAATGGTTCAAAATATTCTGATACTCGCCTGATTCTCACCTTGTTATCTGTGGCCTAATCAGTTCATGACAGTTTTTTTTTTTGTTTAAAACTAAGCGAAAATCAATTTTATTTTTACTTATGCCCCTTTTTACAGTAGGATTTAAATGAATTTGTAGAGTAAATAATGATGTCATCTGGTACTTCTTGAAAGTTGCAAAATTGTTTAATGTGTTGTTTTTTAGTACACTAATAGCTCAGAGCCACATCATATTGGGGGCTATTCATGGAGGTGCGACTATGCACAGACTTATAGGTGTCTACTCTAGAGCACTACAAGGCAGGAAATAGTGTTGAGATTTAGTGCTCTTGCAAATGAATAACATTCTTGCAAAACTGCTGCCAGACAAATGCACAATCTGAGCTGACGTCCCTTCTTTTCAGATACCAAGCAGGGGCATATTATGGCATAGGGCGGCAAACTGGGGAAGTTGGGGGGAGCAGCCCTTTTTGCATACTTATCTATTAAAGGGGCAGTTTACACCAATTTTCATTTAACTGCATGTAATAAACACTACTATAGAGAACAATATGGACAGATACTGAAATAAAAATACAGGGGCCTATTTATGAAACTCCGTATGGAGCTTGATGCCCCGTGTTTCTGGCGAGCCTTCAGGCTCGGCAGAAACACAAGTTATGTAGCAGCGGTCTAAATACCCCTGCTTCATAACCTGTCCGCCTGCTCTGAGGCGACGGACAGACATCGACAAAAATCAACCTGATCCAATACAATCAGGTTGATTGACACCCCTGCTAGTGGCCGATTGGCCACAAGTCTGCAGGAGGGCAGTATTGCATCAGCAGTTCACAAGAACCGCTGGTGCAATGATAAATGCCGAGAGAGTATGCTGTCAGCATTTATCGATATGCAGTGGACATGATCCGCAATATCGGATCATGTACGCTTGCATCATGATAAATAGGCCCCACAGTATAAAACCTTTGAAAAACTTACTTAGAAGCTCCCAAAGACCCACTACACAAACAGAAATGTAGAATTATGTAGACATCAGTATACATCTACAACTTTGGGGCTTGGTAAGGAGTCTAAACATCAGCACAATGTTATTTAAAAATAAGCAAATCTATACATTATAACAAAAACACCCCCAAATGGGCTATATAAATGGATCATCACAAAACATTTATGCAAAGAAAAATCTAGTGTGCAATGTCCCTTTAATATTTTGAGCAATGCCCCTTGCACTTTCCTGCTGGCACACTTCTCATCATTGCTGGGGTTATAGCACTTCTGCGGTTGTCTGGTTAGTTTGTGCACGTTCTCTGCTGTATAACCAGTATAATAAAAGAAAACAAAATATTTATTTTGTCTTGCAATGGACATAGCAAAGTCTAAACTTCTTTTTTTTTTACAAATCAATATTTTCCTTTGCTAAAATGGTTTTTCAATAGTCAAACTCCATACACCACTTGCTTTTGGAAGAGCCATTCCAGGCTTTAGACGGCAGATGACAGCAGATAGCCACAGTCATTATGTTAGTATATAGCACATTGTTTTAAAAGCTATTATCTGCTGAAGCCAATAAGTCAGCACAAGTCATAGCTAATTACATGAAAATAAATGAAATAAATAATGAAAGTATATTTCAGAGGCGCTTAAATAAAAGTAACCACTAAGTTATAAGTACTTAAAGCTAAAAAATATAGTGATGAAAGTCTTACTTCATATAACAACAGTACGTAATTGAAATGATATAAAATTAGCTCTGGTAGCACTTAAAACAAGGTATCCAAGTTTAATGTTCATTTGTATTTGATGTTTCCTCCTCTAAAAGCAACTGGTTGTTCCAATTCTGGTGTAAATTTAAACAAACTAGAAAAACAAGTGGCACAGACACTAAAGAGAACCATCCTTGGGTGATAAAATCAACACCAATTTAATAAAAAAGTAAAATTTCACTCACAAGTGTAGATCAATACAAGCATAAACCTGACTGTCCTGCACTTGGGTAACAGCAATTCTCAAGTCCAATATGGCCCTGTGTGTGATGTCATCATCCTGAGCCTTCTGAGTCTGTTTACCGCCATTGAGCTCTGTGTACTTGTGAGTGCATTTTTACTTTTTTATTCAATTGGTGTTGATTTTATCGCAGAATGAGGGTTCTCTTTTGTGTTTGAATCCCCTGTTTTTCTATATTGTAGAGTAGATTTACTGAACAATTTACATTAACATTTCAAGGTGTTTATTGTCCCTTTAAGGAAACTTGTGTGTAAAAAACAAACAATAGAAAAATCCCTGTGCTGATTATTCTGTAAATGGTGATGTGTGAAATGCACATTTCAGATTGTCTTGTAGATGTGCAACATAATAGAATGATTCAAATAGACTTGGAATTCTGGCAAAAGATGTCAAAAAGGCTAAAAGTGCCTTGAGGTGTTAAATTTTGAAAGGCAAAACTGGTCTTGAAAAGGTGTTGGAAACTTTCTTGAAATGAATTGTGATCACCGAGAATTTTTCAGCTCCATGTTAAAAATAGGGGTTTTCTCTAGTAGCTGAAAACACGATTATGGGTGTGGGAAGTAAAAGAAAATGTGATCTCATCAGAACAAAAAGTAGCCTTACAAGCCAGGCCTCAGTCTATAGATTGTGATTGAGCTTATTGTGCGTTAAAGTGCCATAAAACATGTTGAAATCTGTGTATATCCTATAGGCTAATTAAGTTAAAATAGTTTGCATTAAAATAATTGTTTGAAAATTGTTGGCAAGTATTTTAAAATAATTTTCAAAAATAAGCAAAATTACTTACATAGCCTTGCTGTCTGAAGTAGTCTGATCCACCCCCCATCAGTGTTTAGCATCAAAAACACAGGCATTGTATTTCACAGCAGCTTATTTGCTTCTAGGCCTGCTCCCGCAGATAATGAATGTTCACTTCTGCATTCTACCAAAGCAAAATACAGATATAGATACAGCCATAGAAGGAAATGTGTGGGGGGGGAGTTAGAGCTTTACCATTCGGAAACTTTAAAGAACGGGTTAATGACGAGGCACTGCAGTATACATTTGCAGGTAAAGTAATTAAAGTACATATTATTTTATTTTGTCTCTATCCCAACTTGTTTTATGTCCCTTTAACATTGATCAAGCACAATCAATAGCACTTCATTTTTTTGTGCTCATTACTACAGACCCAAAGTTCTAATATATCGCTCGAGTGATGTTCAAGGATGCGCTAATATCTGGATGTCAGATAGTGCAAGTGTGCTACATAGAGGTGCCCTACATAGAGGCTAAACCCTGTGACACATTTCAGGTTCTGATTAAGAACGTAATAAAAAAATACTGCAATTAAACCATTTCTTCCTATATACATGCAAACCTTGTTTTTTTCCGCTTCGCTTTTTTATGCTTCACAGATATTGCTCTTTTTACAAATTGAAGGTTTGTGGCAACCCTGTGTCGAGCAATTCTATCGGCGCCATTTTTCCAAAATATATACACACAAACATACATAAATACACATAAATATATACACATATAAACATGTATGTAAGTTTAGGGGTAGGTAGGTATAATTATTAGGTTCGGTGCTATATATTAAAAAGGGATCCTTTACTTTACATCGCCAATTTTGTGCTGATGCTGCTTGGAATATTTCACCAGCATCGCCACCTATTGCGATGTTTATTAAAACGCCTCTCGTCTTTAAACAGTAATGTCGGCACTTTTTATTATTTCGCTGTCATTCTCTACATTGCATTAGATCCCTTTTGAATATATCGCCACCTCACAGCACTTTCGATCATCTGGGCCTAGGTTCTATTGCATTGTCTTGTAATCATGCCTTCGTTGATTATGCAAATCTACTGTATTTACTGGTCCATTAAAGCTTTCATGACCTTGTTAAAAAGTCTACATCGGAACAGTGTTCCGATGTAGAAAAATTGAAATCACGCGATCGTGCAAAAGATCGCAAGATTTCAATTATGGGATCGGGTTTGGGGGGCGTCCCTAAGACACTAGGAACGCCCTCCAGACCGCGATCAAATCCTGCAAGCCTAGTAGGCTTCAGGACAGCCATTTGCGATGACATTTGTATTCCGTCATAACGGCTTTAAAGCCCAGTGACGTTGTGACGGAATACAATGGCATAACGGCATTAAAAGGTTAAAGCTTCTATATTCAGTTTTATCAAACACCCTAAAGACAATGAAGAATAATGTCTGAAGCAAAAGTTTTCCTAAAAAATTTACAAAATCTATCATTTATAATGTATTAGTAGGTTGAGTAGAAACCCAAAGTTATCCACGTGCAATTACCAAGACTGATTTTTATTTGACAATCTAATTATACTAACGTATCTCCTTCCCCAGGTGTCCTTCTGGAATGGGTAATAGAAGATGTAAAACCAACATATTATAATGTTACAATTACATGCTCAGTTGAGTAAGAAAATGCAAATTTAACACTAGCAATGCTGTAATGTTATGTGATTAACCCCTGAAAGGGAGTTAATCGCATATTTAAAGTCTTGCTATGATCCAATCAACAGAGATAATCGCACAGAGGTCGGAAGGATAGCTAACCTGAATCAATATTAAGCCAAAGGTGCATTACAAAAATAATAGTGTGCCTAAACTATGTTTTAAAACAATATCTATCTATCTATCTATCTATCTATCTATATGTCTGTCTATCTATCTATCTATCTATCTCTCTGTCTGTCTGTCTGTCTATCTATATATCTGTCTATCTATCTATCTATCTATCTATCTATCTATCTATCATCTTTTAATCTATCTATCTATCTATCTATCTATCTATCTATCTGTCTGTCTGTCTGTCAGTCTGTCTATTTGTCTGTCAGTCTCTATGGGGCATATGTATCAAGCTCCGATATCGCTGGAAATCAACCCGATCGAGTACGATTGGGTTGATTGACACCCCCCTGCTGGCAGCCCATTGGCCGCGAGTCTGCAGGGGGCGGCGTTGCACCAGCAGCTCTTGTGAGCTGCTGGTGCAATGCTGAATACGGCGAACATATTGCTCGCCGTATTCAGCGAGGTCTGGCGGAACTGATCCGCAGTGTCGGATCAGGTCCGCCAGACCTTGATAAATATGCCCCTATGTCTCTATCTATCTATCTATCTATCTATCTATCTATCTGTCTGTCTGTCTGTCTGCCTGTCTGTCTCTCTCTCTCTCTCTCTCTCTCTCTCTCTCTCTCTCTCTAGACGTACAGTGGGAAATAAGATGCTTTATTTTTGGTGGACTGAAAATCAGCAAACAATTTTAAAATTGTATTTGCACATTAGAAAATAAAGGAAATAAAACATAAAAAAAAAGTGTCTCGCTTGTATTAAAGGGCCTAGGTCACTTGCAACATATGGTGCACAATATGGAACCTGAAATGACAAGCTGACAATTTGCAACGGGGTGCATACCTATTGCATTCATGCTTACAGGAAAATAGTGTTATGTGTAGGCTTGAGTTGTTATTTCAATTTATTTAAAATGCATTTCTGTCAAAACAGAGGTTTTAATATTTAAAATATTTTTGCTGCATTTCCTTAGCAGAGTATTTTGTTCTTTATATAGCTGAGTGTAATGCAGAATGTACCCACTATTTATTGATATAGGTTAAGAATGACCATTTGGCCCCCCAGCGGACCTCTGCACTACATGTTGTGGCCCCTGGGAAATTGCAGAAAGAAGAATATATACCATAGTCTTTTTGGCCCCAGAAAAAAAAAAACAGAACTAAAAATGTGGTCTTAGGGGGTGGTGGGTGGTCAAACATGGCAGACACAATTTAAACAACCCTATGGGAAGTAGAACAACAGATAGAGGGTGCAATGTGCCCTAAATCAGCCATACTTTTATATGCGTTCTTTAAAGTGATGGGAATTCCTAGTGTTTGTGAAACGCTATGATTTACCAGCGCAATAAATAAAGGGGGCTTTCAGTCATGAAGTATGAAAAACTTCATGCGGAAAGTACCTTTAATTTGCCCGCCAATAGCTACTGGTTAAAAGGTGCAAACGTCCTTCCATTCAGAAAATGGCGTTTGCCATGGGCGACCAGAGGTGCTCAGCTCTGCATAAATTTGCGGGCAAATAAAGGTACTTTCAACATGAAGTTTTTTTAAACTTCATGACTGAAAGTTCCCTTTATTTATAGCACTAGTAAATTTTAGTGTATCAAAAATGCTAGGATTTACCATCACTTTAAAGGGACACTAAACCCAATTTTTTATTTCACGATTCAGATAGAGCATGCAATTTTAAGTAACTTTCAAATGTATTCCTATTATCAGTTTTTCTTTGTTCTCTTGTTATCTTTATTTAAAACACTGGAATGTGATGCAAAGGAGCCGGCCCATTTTTGGTTGAGAACCTGTGTTATACTTCTTATTGGTGGGTAAATGTAAACCTCCAATAAGCTAGCACTATCCATGGTGCTGAAGCTAAAATGGGCTGGCTGCTAAGATTTACATTCCTGCTTTTAAAATAAAGATAGAAAGAGAATTGATAATAGGAGTAAATTAGAAAGTTTCTTAAATGTTCATGTTCTATCTGAATCATGAAAGAAAAAATTTGGGTTCAGTGTCCCTTTAAGGCTTCTAAACTATTGATATGTGGCTCCAATTTTTAGGATGTTGGCAATCACTAATATAGGTTATAATTATCAGGATGCCAAGCAAAGACTAATAACAAATCCCTAAATATCTTTCAGATTTTGCCACATTAACCACTTTTATTTAAATGTAACTATTAAAATTGCTGTGGCTGCGGATAAATATTTCTCACATCCTAGGGCTTATTTTAACATGCATCTAAGCACAGATGTGTAGTCATAATTTACTGTATGCAAATTCAATTCATATACATACTATTATAAAAGTTAGCAAGACACTGCCATTGTTATGCATATAACGATAAACACGTGATTAACTACACAATAGTTTATCACAGTTAAAAAGCATTTGTAAGAAGATTACCTATATTTGGCTTTAATGTGTAGTGAGTTTTTGTTCTAATCATTTGCTCCAACTTTACTAAATATATACATTTATTCCAATCCATTAGATTCAGCTCAGGTGATTATTGGCTTTGTTTTCATGTCACTCTTATCAATTGTCATTCATATATAATTTCATGTATAATTAATGTGGAAAATATCATTTTTTATATTCTGATTAGGTAGAATAATAAGAAAATTACTTTTTGTGGGTGATTTTGATAAAGTTTTCACTGACCCTTATAGAAACATGAAATATGCAGCTATAACAAAAGTAAAATAATATAATTCATTATTAATTGCAACTTTCTCATGTGTATAAATTCACTTAAAAATAATATAAATTTGTGACGTTTGCTTTTGGTAATTTGCTATCATGACAATTGTGAATATGCCAAGAAATTTCTATCATGCTGCAGATATTCAATATATAATAGTTCCAAATCAGTCTGCAATAAGGGGTTATATTTTGAAAGCATCAATCTCAGTGCATTCGCTGGCGTCAATACGCTCGCCAGACATTGCTGCCATGGATCTGCATACGATACCCTTATTTATAAAAACAAAACAAAAAAAAAAACACGCTCGTCAATTATGGTACGATGAGCGTCGGACTGTTGTTAACTAACAGTCATCAATGTCGCAGTTATTCGGGTTTTTCCCAAATTCATTTATACCATTTCATTACTATCCATGAACAAGCACATTTCTCTAAAGCTAATCTTTTATTTTTTATCTGTTAATGTCCAAGAAATAGCTACATTTATACCTCAACAAACAATTGGGGATATATATTAAGCTGTCAACTATGTTGCATTCGAAGGCATCAATACGCTCGACTAAAATCGCCTAACATACGCTCTCCTTATTTATGAAAAAGCCGGCAAAAAGACGCGCACCAAGTACGGGGCAATGTGCATTGGACTGTTGTTGACTAGCAGTCATCGATCTCGCGTCTATTCGGCTCTTTCCCAACTTTATTTATACCCTGTCACTAAACGCCGCCACTATACTAAAATGTTTAACCCCTATCCCGCTGCTCCCCGAGACCGCCGCAACCTAAATAAAGTTATTAACCTCTATTCTGCCGCTTCCCGACACCGCCACCACTAAATAAACGTATTAACCCCTAAACCTCTGGCCTCCCACATCACCACCACTTACTAAACCTATTAACCCCTAAACCATCAGCCCCCCACATCGCCATAAGCTAAACTAAATTAAGCTATTAACCCCTAAACCTAACAACCTGCTAACTTTAAATTAAAATTACAACATCCCTATCTTCAAATAAATTTAAGCTTACCTGTAGAATAAAAATAAACTATTTTAAACTATTAATTAACCTACCCTAACTATTATACTACAATTAAATTAAACTACCAATTAAATAAATTAAATTACATATTAAAGAAACCTAACCCTACTCAAATTATTTAAATATACTATTAAACATTATTTAAAGTACTAAATTACCAAAAATAAATAAATAAGTTAAAAAAACAAACAAACACTAAATTACTAAAAAACAACAACACATTATCAAAAATAAAAAAATAATTACACCTAATCTAATAGCCCTATCAAAATAAAAAAGCCTTCCCCAAAAAAAAAAACCTAACCTACAATAGCTCTAATCCTATTGGCTGATTGAAATCTTTCAGCCAATAGGAATGCAAGGAACACCATCTTGGATGGCGTCACTTGCATTGAAGTTCCAGTTTACGGCGGCGACTGTATGAAGAGGATGCTCCACGCCGGATGTCTTCAGGATGGACCCGCTCAGCGCCGGATGGATGAAGATAGAAGATGCTGTCTAAATGAAGACTTCTTGCCGCCTGGATGAGGACTTCTCCAGCTGGATGGATCCTTCAAGCGGGACTTCAAGAACTGTAAGTGGATCGTCGGGGTTAGTGTTAGGTTTTTTAAGGGGTTTTTGGGTGGGTTTTATTTTTAGATTAGGGTCTGGGCATGTATAAGAGCTAAATGCCCTTTTAAGGGCAATGCCCATACAAATGCTATTTTCAGGGCAATGGGGAGCTTAGGTTATTTTAGATAGTTTTTTATTTGGGGGGGGTTGGTTGGTTGGGTGGTGGGTTTAACTGTTGGGGGGGTGTTTGTATTTTTTTTACAGGTAAAAGAGCTGATATCTTTGGGGGAATGCCCCATAAAAGGCCCTTTAAGGGCCATTGGTAGTTTATTGTAGGCTAGGGTTTTTTTATTTGGGGGGGCTTTTTATTTTGATAGGGCTATTAGATTAGGTGTAATTCTTTTTTATTTTTGATAATGTGTTGTATTTTTTTAGTAATTTACTGTTTGATTTTGTAACTTAGTTTTTTGTTGTTGGTAATTTAGTACTTTCAATAATGTTTAATAGTATATTTACATAATTTGAGTAGGGTTAGGTTTCTTTAATATGTAATTTAGTTTATTTAATTGGTAGTTTAATTTAATTGTAGTATAATAGTTAGGGTAGGTTAATTAATAGTTTAAAATAGTTTATTTTAATTCTACAGGTAAGTTTTAATTTATATTAAGATAGGGATGTTGTAATGTAAATTTAAAGTTAGGGGATTGTTAGGTTTAGGGGTTAATAGTTTCATTTAGTTTTTGGCGATATGGGGGGCTGACGGTTTAGGGGTTAATAGGTTTAGTTAATGGTAGTGATGTGGGAGGTCAGAGGTTTAGGGGTTAATACGTTTATTTAGTGGCGGCTGTGACGGGGAGCGGCCAGATAGGGTTAATAACTTTATTTAGGTTGCGGCAATGTCGGGGAGTGGCAGAATATGGGTTAATACATTTTATTTAGGTTGCGGCGATGTCGTGGGCGGCAGATTAGGGGTGTTTAGACTTGGGGTTTATGTTAGGGAGTTAGGTGTAAACGTTACTTGTTTTCTACCATAGAAATCAATGGGTTATATTTCTTTGTCTTGCAGCATCGAACATAAACTTTCGCTGCTTTCAGACTCCCATTGATCTCTATGGCATCCGCGGCCTCCAGGGTGGTGGATTGAAAACCAGGTATGATGCGTCTGAATAGCCGCAAGCATACCTGTTAAAAGTTTGATAACTTGGAAAAAATGTCAGATAGAGCCGAATATGTATTCGGAACATCTGTAATAACGTAAGCATTGATCTGCGTCGGATATGTTACGTCACAAATTTCAACATTTGCAGGTCTTGAGGCTTTGATAACTAGGTCAGATCAATCTCGCAACAATTACGATGCGGACTTCTTAGGTTGACAGCTTGCTAGATAGGCACCAATATCTCATAGAAAGATATTTTTATATTTATTTCTTATACCAAAAAAATCTGTTATATGATACTTTCACATAAATGAATGTGTATTTGTATTTCTAGAAGTCATGATATGCATTTATCTCATGTTTTTTTTTTATAAATGATTATTAATGATAGAATTTGTACATATATCTTTGCACATACTTATATATATATATATATATATATATATATATATATATATATATATATATATACAGTATATATATGTGTGTGTGTGTTGTGTCATAAATCTTTTGCAAACATATTTGCAGGTCCCTAAATTCCTTTTTTTGTTTGAAACATTGCTGTCTTTCATATCTCTGTGTTTATGTATACCACTATATGTATATAGTGTAAATGTATTATTATTCTGGGCAGGAATAATTGCGAATAAAACATGTAACCAGAGTACCATATGTATTTATTTCCAATCAATGGATATTTTAAGAGCTGGGCCAGTTTTCTCTCTGTACCTGTGTAACCCCTCCTGATTGCAATCTAGTTTAAAAACCACCCCTTCACAGGTGTTATAAAATGGGCCGGCATATAAAATGACAGATTATATTGAATCAAACATCAATTCGAATTTTAAAATCATTGTCTAAAATATTACACTGTGTGTCCTAATGTCAGCATCAATGTTTATCTTTAATACTAATTTCACATATACATACTTTCAAAGTATAATACACAATGTAACAAATGGCACTTACAAGTTCTGATGAGTGATCAATGACACAAGTATCGAGCAATTTGATTCGTTAGTGATAGTTTAAAATGTATATTTGAATCAGATTGGCTGATGTCATAAATCATGTGATTATGCATATTCCAATCAAAAGTGGTTGAAAAATTCACTAGTGTGTGGGTTGTTTTGGAGTTTGTGTCATAATTGGTGCGAAAAGTGTTGAGTCACAATTGGTGTGAAGTGGAGAGTGTGACTTGTATTACATGACTTAAACATGGTGCACATAGATTTTTCACAAAAAAATAAAAAGGGAGTTAGCTATATTATGTTGTGTATTTATTTCATTTTTATCTCTATATCTATTAGTGTGACAAGTTTGGGGCAAAACTTTTCAACAAATTTGTAGAAATGCTATTGTCCCCTTGCTTTGTAATGAGAGACAAATTTGTAGCATAATCCATCAGTAGTAATGTATTTTTCATTTTTATCCCTATATCTACTAGTGCACCAAATGTGGAGCAATAATATTTTTTTATTTAGAAAGGGTATACAATGTTAATTTAGGCCTAGATTTGGAGTTTGGAGTTAGCCGTGAAAACCAGCGTTAGAGGCTCCTAACGCTGGTTTTAGGCTACCGCCGGTATTTGGAGTCACTCAAAATAGGGTCTAACGCTCACTTTTCAGCCGCGACTTTTCCATACCGCAGATCCCCTTACGTAAATTGCGTATCCTATCTTTTCAATGGGATCTTTCTAACTACGGTATTTAGAGTCGTGTCTGAAGTGAGCGTTAGACATCTAACGACAAAACTCCAGCCGCAGGAAAAAAGTCAGAATTTAAGAGCTTTCTGGGCTAACGCCGGTTTATAAAGCTCTTAACTACTGTACTCTAAAGTACACTAACACCCATAAACTACCTATGTACCCCTAAACCGAAGTCCCCCCACATCGCCGACACTCTTATAAATTTTTTTAACCCCTAATCTGCCGACCGCCACCTACGTTATCCTTATGTACCCGTAATCTGCTGCCCCTAACACCACCGACCCCTGTATTATATTTATTAACCCCTAACCTGCCCCCCACAACGTCGCCTCCACCTACCTACACTTATTAACCCCTAATCTGCCGACCGCAAAGCGCCGCCACCTACGTTATCCTTATGTACCCCTAATCTGCTGCCCCTAACACCGCCGACCCCTATATTATATTTATTAACCCCTAATCTGCCCCCCACAACGTCTCAGCCAGCTACCTACAATAATTAACCCCTAATCTGCCAACCGCAAAGCGCCGCCACCTACGTTATCCTTATGTACCCCTAATCTGCTGCCCCTAACACAGCCGACCCCTATATTATATTTATTAACCCCTAATCTGCCCCCCACAACGTCGCCTCCACCTGCCTACACTTATTAACCCCTAATCTGCCGACTGGAGATCACCGCTATTCTAATAAATGTATTAACCCCTAAAGCTAAGTCTAACCCTAACACTAACACCCCCCTAAGTTAAATATAATTTACATCTAACGAAATTAATTATCTCTTATTAAATAAATTATTCCTATTTAAAGCTAAATACTTACCTGTAAAATAAATCCTAATATAGCTACAATATAAATTATAATTATATTATAGCTATTTTAGGATTAATATTTATTTTACAGGTAACTTTGTATTTATTTTAACCTGGTACAATAGCTATTAAATAGTTAAGAACTATTTAATAGTTACCTAGTTAAAATAATTACAAAATTACCTGTAAAATAAATCCTAACCTAAGTTACAATTAAACCTAACACTATACTATCATTAAATTAATTAAATACAATACCTACAATTACCTACAATTAAACCTAACACTACACTATCAATAAATAAATTAAATACAATTCCTAC
Source organism: Bombina bombina (assembly GCF_027579735.1). Classification (NCBI taxonomy): domain Eukaryota; kingdom Metazoa; phylum Chordata; class Amphibia; order Anura; family Bombinatoridae; genus Bombina; species Bombina bombina. The sequence continues at coordinate 44,224,328 of NC_069508.1, read as the reverse complement.
AAATAACTACAATGAAATAAACTAACTAAAGTACAAAAAATAAAAAAGAACTAAGTTACAAAAAATAAAAAAATATTTACAAACATAAGAAAAATATTACAACAATTTTAAACTAATTACACCTACTCTAAGCCCCCTAATAAAATAACAAAGACCCCCCAAAATAAAAAATGCCCTACCCTATTCTAAATTACTACAGTTCAAAGCTCTTTTACCTTACCAGCCCTGAACAGGGCCCTTTGTGGGGCATGCCCCAAAGAATTCAGCTCTTTTGCCTGTAAAAAAAACCAACATACAATACCCCCCCCAACATTACAATCCACCACCCACATACCCCTAATCTAACCCAAACCCCCTTTAAATAAACCTAACACTAAGCCCCTGAAAATCTTCCTACCTTATCTTCACCATACCAGGTTCACCGATACGTCCTGAAGAGCTCCTCCGATGTCCTGATCCAAGCCCAAGCAGGGGGCTGAAGAGGTCCATGATCCGGCTGAAGTCTTCATCCAAGCGGGAGCTGAAGAGGTCCATGATCCGGATGAAGTCTTCATCCAAGCGGGAGCTGAAGAGGTCCATGATCCGGATGAAGTCTTCTATCAACGGCATCTTCAATCTTCTTTCTTCCGGATCCATCTTGCAGACCTCCTACGCGGAACATCCTCTTCTCCCGACGCCTACTAGCCGAATGACGGTTCCTTTAAGGGACGTCATCCAAGATGGCGTCCCTCGAATTCCGATTGGCTGATAGGATTCTATCAGCCAATCAGAATTAAGGTAGGAATATTCTGATTGGCTGATGGAATCAGCCAATCAGAATCAAGTTCAATCCAATTGGCTGATCCAATCAGCCAATCAGATTGAGCTCGCATTCTATTGGCTGTTCCGATCAGCCAATAGAATGCGAGCTCAATCTGATTGGCTGATTGGACCAGCCAATCGGATTGAACTTGATTCTGATTGGCTGATTCCATCAGCCAATCAGAATATTCCTACCTTAATTCCGATTGGCTGATAGAATCCTATCAGCCAATCGGAATTCGAGGGACGCCATCTTGGATGACGTCCCTTAAAGGAACCGTCAATCGGCTAGTAGGCGTCGGGAGAAGAGGATGTTCCGCGTCGGAGGTCTGCAAGATGGATCCGGAAGAAAGAAGATTGAAGATGCCGTTGATAGAAGACTTCATCCGGATCATGGACCTCTTCAGCTCCCGCTTGGATGAAGACTTCATCCGGATCATGGACCTCTTCAGCTCCCGCTTGGATGAAGACTTCAGCCGGATCATGGACCTCTTCAGCCCCCCGCTTGGGCTTGGATCAGGACATCGGAGGAGCTCTTCAGGACGGATCGGTGAACCTGGTATGGTGAAGATAAGGTAGGAAGATCTTCAGGGGCTTAGTGTTAGGTTTATTTAAGGGGGGTTTGGGTTAGATTAGGGGTATGTGGGTGGTGGGTTGTAATGTTGGGGGGGGGGGGTAATGTATGTTTTTTTTTTACAGGCAAAAGAGCTGAATTCTTTGGGGCATGCCCCGCAAAGGGCCCTGTTCAGGGCTTGTAAGGTAAAAGAGCTTTGAACTGTAGTAATTTAGAATAGGGTAGGGCATTTTTTATTTTGGGGGTCTTTGATATTTTATTAGGGGGCTTAGAGTAGGTGTAATTAGTTTAAAATTGTTGTAATATTTTTCTTATGTTTATAAATATTTTTTTATTTTTTGTAACTTAGTTCTTTTTTATTTTTTGTACTTTAGTTAGTTTATTTCATTGTAGTTATTTGTAGGAATTGTATTTAATTTATTTATTGATAGTGTAGTGTTAGGTTTAATTGTAGGTAATTGTAGGTATTGTATTTAATTAATTTAATGATAGTATAGTGTTAGGTTTAATTGTAACTTAGGTTAGGATTTATTTTACAGGTAATTTTGTAATTATTTTAACTAGGTAGATATTAAATAGTTCTTAACTATTTAATAGCTATTGTACCTGGTTAAAATAATTACAAAGTTGCCTGTCAAATAAATATTAATCCTAAAATAGCTATGATATAATTATAATTTATATTGTAGCTATATTAGGATTTATTTTACAGGTAAGTATTTAGCTTTAAATAGGAATAATTTATTTAATAAGAGATAATTAATTTCGTTAGATGTAAATTATATTTAACTTAGGGGGGGTGTTAGTGTTAGGGTTAGACTTAGCTTTAGGGGTTAATACATTTATTAGAATAGCGGTGAGCTCCAGTCGGCAGATTAGGGGTTAATAATTGAAGTTAGGTGTCGGCGATGTTAGGGAGGGCAGATTAGGGGTTAATACTATTTATTATAGGGTTAGTGAGGCGGATTAGGGGTTAATAACTTTATTATAGTAGCGCTCAGGTCCGGTCGGCAGATTAGGGGTTAATAAGTGTAGGCAGGTGGAGGCGACGTTGTGGGGGGCAGATTAGGGGTTAATAAATATAATATAGGGGTCGGCGATGTTAGGGCAGCAGATTAGGGGTACATAGGGATAATGTAAGTAGCGGCGGTTTACGGAGCGGCAGATTAGGGGTTAATAATAATATGCAGGGGTCAGCGATAGCGGGGGCGGCAGATTAGGGGTTAATAAGTGTAAGGTTAGGGGTGTTTAGACTCGGGGTACATGTTAGAGTGTTAGGTGCAGACATAGGAAGTGTTTCCGCATAGCAAACAATGGGGCTGCGTTAGGAGCTGAACGCGGCTTTTTTGCAGGTGTTAGGTTTTTTTTCAGCTCAAACAGCCCCATTGTTTCCTATGGGAGAATCGTGCACGAGCACGTTTTTGAGGCTGGCCGCTTGCGTAAGCAACTCTGGTATCGAGAGTTGAAGCTGCGTTAAAAATGCTCTACGCTCCTTTTTTGGAGCCTAACGCAGCCTTTATGTGGACTCTCAATACCAGAGTTATTTTTATGGTGCGGCCAGAAAAAAGCCGGCATTAGTTTTTCGGGTCGTTACCGACAAAACTCCAAATCTAGCCGTTAGTTTCTAATTTACTTTTATTATGTAATATACTTCATTCCCTTGCAGCATCCAACATAAGCTTTCTGTGTTTTCAGACTTCCATTGAGTTCTATGGCATCCGCGACCTCAAGGGTGGCAGATTGAAAACTAGGAACGCTGCGTCAGAATACACACAAGCGTACCTGTTAAATGATTGATAAATTGGCAAAAGGGTTGAATAGAGTCAAATCTGAATTCGAAACATCTGTAATGATGCAAGCATTGATCTGCGTCGGATTGAGATCGCGGGATCGTATATTACGTCACAAATTTCAACATTTGCTGATCTTGATGCTGGACCGATAGCTCAGCATGCTAAAGGCACTGTAGCTGAGTTCTGTAGTAACCCAAGGGTTGCAGGTTCGATCCCTGGCGAGGTCCACTCAGCCTTTCATCCTTCTGAGGTTGATAAAAATGAGCAGCGCCTTGAGACCCTTACGGGTGATTAGCCGCACATTACAAGTACCCAATACATACATAACTACAGAAGGACAAATACAACGCAGGATTCAAGCATATTTCCAGTTGACGCTTTGATAAATATACCCCCATGCCTCTACTTAACAACAGACTTAGGACCCCATTTATCATATTGCATTAAAAATGTGCTGAAAGATTGTTCATTTGTTTATACTGACAATATGGTAACGTTGTTATCAGGGCTTTAACCCTTTAACGACCAATTAGGCTTTTTTTTATAGCGCGGCTATTCTAGGAGTCCTGCTTGAGGGAGGGGGATTTTAACAGCGCATTATGGGCCGAAAAACCCGTAATGATCAGTGACTTACAGAGTACAGTGTGGTCATTAAGTGGTTAAGAGTGCCCTCTCTGAGATGTTTTTAATTGCATATTATAGGAGCCTAGTTCCTTTACAATCCATAATGAATGCCTCTGCAAGGCTCATCTTCCTTACTCTTCGCTCTTCATCTGCTGCGCCTCTCTGCCAATCTCTTCACTGGCTTCCTCTTGCCTCCAGAATAAAACACAACATTTTCACTCTGACATACAAAGCCCTCAACTGCACTGCTCCCCCTATATCTCAGACCTTGTCTCCAGATACTCTACCTCCCATCCCCTTCGCTCTGCTTATGACCTCCTACTCTCCTCCTCTCTTGTCACCTCATCACACTCCCGTTTACAGGACTTCTCCAGACTGGCTCCGATCTTGTGGAACTCTCTGCCTCGCTCCACAAGACTCTCCCCTAGTTTTGAAAGCTTCAAGTGCTCCCTAAAGACTCAGGGATGCATACAACCTACACTAACCTTTCCTAATAGCTGTTCCTCTCCTCCATTGCTATCCGCCATGAACCCCCTTAGCATGTAAGCCTAAGAGCTCAACTGTTTGCAGGTCACCTTCATAAGAGCTGACTACAACAGTACAACACTCGGCAGGGCCCTCTACCCATTTGATCCCTATAAATGTTACCTTGTATACCACCTATGTTTATAGCGCTGTGTAATCTGTTGGTGCTCCACAAATAAATGATAATAATACCTATTATACGTGATGTTGCTGTATGTGGTGCAGGGAATGTGTTTATGTTTCAGATTCTTCTGTTTCATGCCTCACTGTCTTGTTGATACAAATTCAGGGTTGTAAGTCTTTTATAACTATTGTAAATACTAGACATGTGCATGGGCAAAAAAATTGATTCGGCTGAAAAATTTGTCTCAGGTTTTTCATATTTTCGGCAGAATTTTGTCCATGCAGGCATTTGGTTCGGATGAATATTGGATTTAGATTTGTTACTGGTATTTCTAATGGGAACAGTTAATATAGACAATAAATATTAAAAAAACGTCTTACATTATAGGATTGTAACACTTAAAGGGACAGTCAACACCAGAATTGTTGTTGTTTAAAAAGATATATAACCCCTTTATTACCCATTCCCCAGTTTTGTATAACCAACACAGTTATAATAATACACTTTTTACCTCTGTGATTACCTTGTATTTAAGCCTCTGCTAACTGTCCCCTTAGTTCAGTTCTTTTGACAGACTTGCATTTTAGCCAATCAGTGCTCACTCCTAGGTAACTTCACGTGTGTGAGCTCAATGTTATCTATATGAAACATATGAACTAATGCCCTCTAGTAGTGAAAAACTGTCAGAATTAGAGACGGCCTTCAAGGTCTAAGGAATTAGCATATGAACCTCCTAGGTTTAGCTTTAAACTAAGAATACCAAGAGAACAAAGCAAAATTGGTGATAAAAGTAAATTAGAAAGTTTTTTAAAATGACATGCCCTATTTGAATCATGAATTTTTTTGGACTTGACTGTCTCTTTAAAAGAATGTATTTTTCTATGTTAAAAGAAAATACAACTCCTGTATGACTAAAATCCAGCATTTAGTGCCTGACCGACTGTTTCTAACATTAGTCATTAGTAATACTTTAGCAGGATTGGACAGGGGACGATGGACAAATGAAATGTATGGCCCTGTGTACATCATTACAAACAAAGGAGCTTATTAACCAAACAATATAACTCCTCCCCTCCATTCTTGCAACTTTTTTGCCATTAAAAACATGAACGATTATTAACAAATCAGTCCTTTTTGTTTTGGCTGTTCGTTTATCAAAAGACTCAATGATCCAGAAAATTTTGGACAAATTTGCATTTTTCCAAAACCCGAATAAACATCTCTAGTAATTAATTACAAATTGAACTTCAAACAATATGTAGGAATGACTATCAGAGATGTTATAACCAGAATATGTGAACACTTGTCTTACATTACTGGGAAACATCCTTTTTATGCCCTGGCCAAGCACTTCACAGAAGCCCATAATCAAAAAGTTATAACTTTCATCTGCAATATTTCTTTTGAATAATGTTTGATGGTGTTATTATAAGTGTAACTATGATTTGCCATGTATTTTTTATGTGTTTTGTGCAACTTATATAAGTCTGTAAATACAAGTAATTTGCATACGAAGAGAGAAGCGCTCTGCCATGAACGAACAACAGCTCAGTGGCTTGTTCTATGGCGATTTACCACCCGGAAGCAGCCTCTTTTAGACCAGTGTGCTTTTCACAGAAGAAAACTTTCCTGAAGTATATCACTCTGATCCCGCCAAGCAAGGTCAGTCCAGCGCCGAAATACCAGGCAATTCTCCTCTGAACAAGGAACATGACAACCCCAGACGATCGTTTCGGCCTCCTATGGGCCTCGTCAGTGAGGTGCAGCCACATTCCTCTAAGCACACTGGGCAAGGAGTCCATGTCTGGTTTCCCCCATCACCCATAGGGAGACTTCCCCAGGGTCATAATAATTTGTAAATACAAGTATACATATATAAATACATAAATACATATGTACACACATATAAATATATATATACAGTATATATATATATATATATATATATATATATATATATCAGGGACGTGCACTCATAGGAGGCAGGGGAGGCAGTGCCTACCCTGCCATATGTGGCCAAAGCTTAATTAAATTTTAATAAAAAAAAAATAAAAAGTCCCCAAAAAATATTTTCCCCCCATGTAATGCTATGGAGAGGCAGGTACAGGAATGCTTCTCTCCATTGCAGTACATGGGTCAAAGGAAAAGCTGTGCTGCAGCGCCACCTGTGTTCTGTCAATATATTAGCAGCATAAATTGATACCAATAGGAGGCACCCCTCTTGATGCCTCCTAGCAAGTGAAAGATATATAGATTAATCAGAAGGAGACTACAGTGAGCAGGGTCATGTGACACAACTGGAAGCTGAGGTAACCTAAGAACAGATGACACCAAGCAGAAGAGTAAAGTAGTATTCTACATCTCTTGTGATTCACAAATTGTGTTCAGATACAGCTCATTAACAGGGGGACAGTAAGTGAGCATAACCCAAGCAGAAGAGTAAAGTAGTATTCTACATCTCTTGTGATTCACAAATTGTGTTCAGATACAGCTCATTAACAGTGGGACAGTAAGTGAGCATAACCCAATACTGACAGTAAGTCAAAGGGTCAATTCAAATTTAAATCCATAATTTAAAACCCAGAGTTTGAGTTAAGTGTGCAGTGTCCACATTATTTAAATTAAAGTTTTTGACATTGAATATTTCTAAGCCTCCCTTTTTCATGGTTATTTGATTTTATTAGGTACAAACTCCATATATGTTATGTCTGTTCAGTCAGAGGATGCATATCTATTTTTATTTTTCTCTGTGTCTCCATTTATTTAAAGACTGCTGTTAACTTGTAATTCACAAATCAATTGAAAGTTGTTGCATTGTGTTTTTAATATGTGTTGCTTTTATACAAGTTTATATTAATAAAAGGAGATACTGAGTCATTCAAAAAATATATGTAATTATTGCAGTTGCTAAATGTTTTTAGAAATAATGCCACAACTGTAACTGGTTAAACACATAGACAAAGGGAGACATATAAAATTAAACTTTCATGATTGAGGTAGTGCATGCTATTTTAATAGACTTTTCTAGTTATTTATATTTTGAGAATTAGCATTAACTGTTACTGGCCCCATGTCAGCAAATCAAATTATTTTTTGAAAGGAACATGAAAGTCATAATCACATTTCCATCATTCAGATAGAAATTGCACAAAAAAAAAATAATAAATAAACTTTCTATTTTACTTTTATTATTATGTACTTCATTCTTTTGGTATCCTTTGTTGAAGAGCATACCTAAGTGGGATGTGCACGTGCGTTTCTTGAACACCATATTGCAGCAGCAGCTGTGTTGGCAGTATTGATAACTTGTCCTTTGTCTAAAATTTGTATGGTAAATTATTTCTATTTTTACAATACAGTAGTGAGTAGAGAAGAGATTGTGTATCATTCTAATTGCTTAGTAACTGGCACTGTGCCACATAATTGTGTGAGTGTGTATGTGAGCAGAGTGTGTCTGGGTGTCAGTGAGCAGAGTATGTGTGCTTTATTCTCCAGGTAATCAATACATTTCCGATGAGATGGTGCTTTAGTGCAGTGTTTCTCAACAATGGTCCTCAAGTACCCCCAACAGGCCAGGTTTTCATTATAGCTGAATCAGTGCACAGGTGAAGTAATCAGCTGATCAGTAACTCAGTGGTTACTAACTTGCTCTCACCCATCACATGATTATGTCAACTGTGCACTGGTTCATCTATCATTTAAACCTGCCCTGTTGGGGGTACTTGCGGCCCTCTGTACATGTGTTTCTCCAGCGTATCATATCTAGTGCCTCACCAGCCTCTGACCTCACTGCACGTCACTGATATATATATATATATATATATATATATATATATATATATATATATCTCAGCCATGTATATGTATGTATCTCAATGTTAAAGCCCTTTGCCTGAGACCTCATATCTTTGAGCCTTCGAGCTAGACATGTGCAATTCGTTTCGGCCAAATTTCGGCCGATTTGGAGATTATAATGAATCCGAATTTCCGAATCGGCACCATAACTAAACTCCAGAAAAATTCTGAACATGAATAAATCAGTTTCCAAATTTTCGGATCCATTCTTTATTCATATTCGGAATTTGTAATTGTTCTAATCTAAGCTGCATTTCCTCGACATTGCCAACACTAACTAAATCACTAAATAAAGCTATTAACCCCTAAACCGCCATTCCCCGACATCGTTGACACAAACTAAACCTATTAACCCCTAAACCGCAGTTCCCAAACATTGCCAACACTAACTAAAGTTTAAACCTATTAACCCCTAAACCTCCGTTCCCTGACATCGCCGCCACTAACTTAAACACTAAATAAACCTATTAACCCCTAAACCGCCGTTCCCAAACATCGGCAACACTAATTAAACCTATAAACCCCTAAACCGCCGTTCCCAAACATCACTGACAATAACTAAACCTATTGACCCCTAAACCGCAGTTCCTGACATTGCCGCCACTAACTAAAACACAAAATAAACCTATTAACCCCTAAACCACCATTCCCAAACATCGGCAACACTAATTAAACCTATAAACCCCTAAACTGCTGTTCCCAAACATTGCTGACAGTAACTAAACCTAATAACCCCTAAATCGCAGTTCCCCAACATCACTGACACTAACTAAACCTATTACCCCTAAACCGCCGTACATCCACATCGCCAACACTAACTAAAATACTAAATAAACCTATTAACCCCTTAACCGACGTAAACCCACATCACCAACACTAACTAAACCTATTAACCCCTAAACTGCCGCCCCCCACATCGCAACAACCTTACAAACTAACAAACTATATTAACCCCTAAACCTAACACCCCTAACTTTAACATAATTAAAATAGACCTAAATTAAAATTACAATTATTAACTAACTACCTATTTAAAAATAAATACAAACTTAGCTGTGAAATAAAAATAAAACCTAAGCTTAAACTTTTAAAACCTAACATTAGTAAATAAAAAAACTAACATTACTAAAAATAAAAAAAATAAGATTACTAAAAAAGTAAAACAACAATGACAAAAAATAATAAACACTAAAATTACAAAAAATAACAAACAAAATTATCCAAAACGATAAAAATTATTCCTATTCTAATGCCCCGTTTTTGTTTTTTTTTTTACAAAAAAACACCCCAAAAATGCCCATACAAATGCCCTTTTCAGGGCAATGGATAAATTAGTTTTTTTTAGTTAGTTTTTTTTTTTATTTTGTGGGTTTGGGGGGTGGGGGAATCTAATGTTAGGGGGTGTTTGTTGTAATTTTTTTTAGCAAAAGAGCTGTTAACTTTAGGGCAATGCCCTAAAAAAGACCCTTTTAAGTTTATTTATTGATTAGGTTTTTTTATTTTGGGGTGTTTTTTATTATTTTGGATAATTTTCGGCTAGATTCCGAGTTTTGCGTTAGAGGCTCACTTACATGCAGCGCTAGTATTACGAGTTTTCAGAAACCCGTCGTTAAAAGACAAGAAGTGAGCGTTGAGCAAAATTTTGCTCATTACCGCAGTCTAATACCAGCGCTGCTTAAGTCAGCGGTGAGCTGGTCGTACGTGCTCATGCACGATTTCCCCATAGGAAACAACGGGGAGAGCCGGCTGAAAAAAAGTCTAACACCTGCAAAAAAGCAGCGTAAAGCTCCCTAAGGCAGCCCCATTGATTCCTATGGGGAAATGAAAGTTATGTCTACACCTAACACCCTAACATGAACCTCGAGTCTAAACACCCCTAATCTTACACTTATTAACCCTTAATCTGCTGCCCCCAACATCGCCGCCACCTACATTATATTATTAACCCCTAATCTGCCGCTCCGGACACCGTCGCCGCCACTATATTAAAGTTATTAACCCTTAAACCTAAGTCTAACCCTAAACCTAACACCCACTAACTTAAATATATTTCCCCCCTCTCTTTTGCGCTCTCTCTCTCCCTCTTTTTTGCTTTCTCTCTCCCCCTCTCTTTTGCACTCTCTCTCTCCCCCTCTCTTTTCCTCTCTCTCCCCCCTCTCTTTTGCTTTCTCTCTCTCCCCCTCTCTTTTGTTCTCTCTCCCCCCTCTTTTGCTCTCTCTCTCTCCCCTCTCTTATGCTCTTTCTCCCCCCTCTCTTTTGCTCTCTCTCCACCCTCGTTTGCTCTCTCTCCCCTTTTTTGCTCTCTCAACCCCTCTATTGCTCTCTCTTCCCTCTCTTTTGCTCTCTCTCCCCTCTCTTTTTCTCTCTCTTGTGCTCTTTAGCTCTTTTTCCCCTCTCTTTTGCTCCCTTTTCCCCCTCTTTTGCTCTCTCTCCCCTCTCTTTTGCTCTCTCCCCCCATTTTGCTCTCTCCCCCCTCTTTTTCTCTCTCTCCCCCCTCTTTTGCTCTCTCTTTCCCCTCTCATTTGCTTTCTCTCCCCCTCTTTTGCTCTCTCTCCCCTCTCATTTGCTCTCTCCCCCCTCTCTTTTGCTCTCTCTCCCCCTCTTTTCCTCTCTCTCTCCCTCTCTTTTGCTCTCTCTCTCTCTTTTGCTCTCACCCCTCTCTTTTGCTCTCTCTCCCCCCTCTTTTGCTCTCTCCACTCTTTTGCTCTCTCTCTCCTCCCTTTTGCTCTCTCTCCCACCTCTTTTGCTCTCTCTCCCCCTCTGTTGCTCTCATTCCCCTCTCTTGCTCTCTCTCCCCCCTCTTTGTCTCTCTCTCAACCCTCTTTTGCTCTTTCTCCCCCCTCTTTTGTGCTTTCTCGCTGCAACACCCAGTCCCACCTGGCAACGCCCCCATAATGGGTGCTCCCGTCGGCCACACAAGATCCCCATCCGACCACACCCCCTATTGACCCACTTTTTCCAGGTATGTTTGTCCTTGGGCAGTCTCTACTGAGCATGACTGCATCTGACAAACATACCTGGCCTTTTATTATATAGGATTAGGGTATTTTTTTATTTTGGGGTGTTTTTTTTTTTGCTCTCTCTCCCCCCTCTCTTTTGGGCTCTCTCTCCCCCTCTCTTTTGCACTCTCTCTCTCTCCCCCTCTCTTTTGCTCTCTCTCTCCCCCCTCTCTTTTGCTTTCTCTCTCTTCCCCTCTCTTTTGCTCTCTCTCCCCCCTGTTTTGCTCTCTCTCCCCCCTGTTTTGCTCTCTCTCCCCTCTCTTGCTCTCTCTCCCCCCTCTTCTGCTCTCTCTCCCCCCTTTTTATCTTTCTCACCTATCTTTTGTGCTTTCTCGCTGTCACGTCGACTCCCACCTGTCCACGCGCCCATAACGGGCGCTCCCGTCAGCCATGCGAGCTCCCAAAGTGGCCACATTCCCATCACGGCACGCCCACCCAGCCATGCCCCCCACCACAGCCACTTTGGCCCACTATCTCTGCTACTCAAGGCCAGGTATGTTTGTCCTTGTGCAGTCTCTACTTAGCATGACTGCATCTGGCAAACATACCTGGTCTTTTATTATATAGGATTAGGATTTTTTTTATTTTGGAGTGGTTTTTTTTTTTTTTTTTTAAACCGGGTATTAGAATAGGAATCATTTTTATTGTTTTGTATAATTTTATTTGTTATTTTTTGTAAAGGTAGTTTTTTTTTATTTTTTGTAATTTTAGTGTTTATTATTTTTTGTAATTGTAGTTTTAATTTTTTTAGTAATCTTAGTTTTTTTTTATTTTTAGTAATGTTAGGTTTTATTAGTGTAAGCTTAGGTTTTATTTTTATTTCACAGGTAAGTTTGTATTTATTTTAACTAGGTAGTTAGTAAATAGTTATATTGCAGCTAGCTTAGGTTTTATTTTTATTTCACAGGTAAGTTTGTATTTATGTATTTAAATAGGTAGTTAGTTAATAATTGTAACTTTAATTTAGGTCTGTTTTATTATGTTAAAATTACGGGGTGTTAGGTTTAGGGGTTAATATAGTTTAATTTAAGTTGTTGTGATGTGTGGGGTGGCGGTTTAGGGGGTTAATAGGTTTAGTTAGTGTTGGCCTTGTGGGTGTATGGCGGTTTAGGGGTTAATAGGTTTATTTAGTGTTTTAGTTAGTGTTGGCGATGTCGAAGAACTGCGGTTTAGGGGTTAATAGGTTTAGTTAGCGTCCCCAAAGTTGGGGAACTACGATTTAGGGGTTAATAGGTTTAGTTAGTGTCGGCGATGTCGGGGAAAGGCCTTTTTAGGGGTAATAGGTTTATTTTGTGTTTTAGTTAGTGTCGGCGATGTTGGGGAACTGCGGTTTAGGGATTAATAGGTTTAGTTAGTGTCGGCGATGTGGTTCGGCGGTTTATGGGTTAATAGGTTTAGTTAGTGTTGGCAATGTGGGGGATGGCGGTTTAGGGGTTAATAGCTTTATTTAGTTGTGGCGGTGGCGGTTTTAGATCATTTTGCTTCGGCAATAGGCAGCATATTAGTTATGTTAAGTTAAATATTTTTTTCTGATCCATTCTTTATTCATATGCATTATTCTATTCTAAATTTCAGAATAGAATGCATATGAATAAAGAATGGATCTGAAAAAACAAACGGATCCGAGAAAACAATTTAACTTAACATAACTTATTTGCCTAAACAATTTTTTTTTAAACTTAAAGGGCCATGATACCCACATGTTGAAACACTTGGAAGTGATGCAGCACAGCTGTAAAAAGCTGACTAGGAAATATCACCTGAACATCTCTATGTAAAAAAGAAAGATATTTGACCTCAAAACTTCCTCAGTAGCCACATCCCACTGTAAAGGACTTCTAAGCAGCAAATCAGTATGTCTGTCCCGGGGCAGGCAAGGGAGTGAGATTTCGTGCACACACATTTTATTTCCCTATTCAGTTTAAGGAAGTTTACTATGGCCGCGTTCAGGCAGCGCTCAGGAGCTGGTGGAGGTGCGTCACTTCCAGCGATGACGTGGCACTAGGTGACGTCACAAACAAGGGAGCTTAGAGAAAACGATTGCATGCGCAAAGGGATCTGCTGCACAATAATGGACTTTGCGCATGCAAACGTTTTTACTAAGCTCCCTTGTAGCTGACCGTACAAATTGTTTAAATTGTGTCTCTCTTTTAATTTGTATATGTGTCTAAGTGGAGGATTATTTTTTATTTAAGCTGTTTACACAACACTGTTGTCCGAGAATGGTTTCCCCTGCCTCTCGGCAAACATCGGAACTCTGACCCACCTCCATTCAGCTGCTCTCAGCTCAGCCCCTGTAGCTTAACCTTCCCCATTCAGCTAATAATACTATAGGTGCTGAGCTGAGAGCAACTGAATGGAGGTGGGTCAGAGTTCCGATGTTTTCCGAGAGGCAGGGGAAACCAGAGACACTGGGGAAACAATTATCAGCAAAACACCGGATAAGCCTGACAGCAGCATTTAGTACAGGGCAAAGTGGAGATAGGTTACTTAACCTATCTCCACTTTGCCCTGTACTAAATGCTGCTGTCAGACTTATCCGCCTCACCTGTCCCTCCTCTGCTACTTATAAAAACATGGCAGCCTCCACAGCAACACGTGTGTGGAGACTGCCATGTTGCCAAGCGTCTGAGCTTGCTCTGAAAAGTCCCAGCATTTCCAGCACGCTGGAAGCGCTGGGACTTACGTCATCAGAGTGCTCAAAAAATGCCAGGCATCTCACTTGCAAGTGTGAGGAAAACGCTCCAAGCGAGTCCCAGTTCGCTTGGAGCGCTGCCCGAACGCAGCTTATGAAATCTCATGAGATCACAGTAAGAGTTCATGACCTCAGCACTGTTGATGCTGATTGACTGTTGTTCATTTCTTCATTTTTTTTATTTATTTTTTTACCTGCAGCTGGGCAGCAGCTGAATTATAACTTTTTACACAGAACTTACTCTGCTGAGCTGAGGAAATTGTAAGGTAAATATCTTCCTTTTTTACATTAAGATGCTCAGGTGATTTTTTCCTGTCAGCTTTTTACAGTTATCACTTTCAAGTAATTTAGCATATGAGTATTATGCCCCTTTAACTAAACTAATTTGCTGAAGCGAAATTATTTATTTAACTAATGCAAATGAAACTAAACTAATTTTTTAGCGTTGCACATGTCTACTTTGAGCCTTTATAACTTTTGTGTGCAATTTGTTTTTAAAATAATTTTATTAGATTGTGCCATTATGAGTGTAACTTTACTTTGTATTGTATTTTTGATGTTTTGTGCAACTTTTTTGTTTTGCGAAACAGTTAACCAGAGCTCTGAGTATGCTGTAATCATTTAGTGTAAATTGTGATTGCGCTCAAGCAATCACATTTACTTTCAACTTGTAATACAAGCTGAAAACCTAACAAGCAGCCATGATGCAACCCTTATCGCTTGGGTGCATAGCTGTAAACGCACCACTAGTAATCTGGCCCTTAATGCGGTTTGTCAAAAAAGCATATCTAGATAGGCTCAGTAGCTGCTGATTGGTGGCTGCACATAGATGCCTCGTGTTATTGGCTCACCAATGTGTATTCCTTTTTCTTCAACAAAAGATAAAAAAGGGGTAGATTTATTATTGGTCAAGCAGACATAATTAGCTGTAGCGAATCATGTCCGCTCGACGTCACCAAATGTTGACAGCATATGCTGTCTGCATTTATCATTGCACAAGCATTTCTGGCGCTAGCAGGGGGTGTCAATCATCCCGATCGTGGGCGCGATCCGATATAGATCGTAGTTTGCGGCGCAAGCGAGGTAACCCGCGTCGCCCGCAGTTTCAGCTCGCAACTCGAGCTATCCAATATTCCGCGCCGTCAGATGCTAAACTGGCGTAAGTCTGAAAAACCGACGAGCAGGCAAAATGTGCGCAAATACACCTTTTAGTCGTCGCAAGTACTTGCGCCTGTATTTTGTTCACGTAAAGTCTCAATAAAGTGTAGTTTTATGCAAATTAGCCTACGACTCGTAAAAAATAACGCCAGTTCTAAGAGATGCGCCACGTAATGACGAGATTCAAAATTCATACTTAAACACCTGCGCAGCCGCCATTTCTTTAGTGTGTTCGGTTGGTTCTTGGAGCTACAGCACACTACAGTGAGTAGAGAGATTAGTGGTAAGAGTAGTGAGAAAGGAGCATTTCATTAAGTTAGTTAGGTCGGATTGTTGGATTGTTAAGCCTGTACATTTACTTACACTTTTTTTCATATTGCACACATTTTGCATACACACATATACAAAATACACAACACTTTTTTTGATAACACCTTACACATTTTATTTATCTTTTACAGTTTGAAAGGCTGAGTGTCTGGTTGTGATTGTGTGTGATTGAAGTGGGAGTGAGTGTGAGTGTGTGAGTGTGTGTAGTGTTAGGATGTCAGGGAGAGCTAGGGCTGGGGGAGGAGGGAAGGGGAGTTGCAGGGAGAGGATTATGGACAGGAGGAGCAGCAGGGTCCCCGTCAGAGAGTGAGCGGAGTGGGGAGAGGGAGAGCCAGAAGGGAGGATGGGAGTGGGGTTGCCCCAAGGCCAGGCACACTTAGAAGAGGGATAGAGGGTGCACATGGGGATAGAAGGGGGGAGGAGGGAGAGGATAGGGAGGAACCCACACCAGGGACATCCCAGGGAGGGAGCCAGGCGGCCCAGGACTAGGAGCGTATGAGGTGTCCTAATTTCAGTTTTGCAGAAAACCTCGCTCTAGTCCAGGCTGTCCTGGAGAACCATAATGCCCTCTTTGGACAAGAGAAGGGCAAAGGAGTTGCCCGTAGGCGTAAAGATGCTTGGCAGAAGGTGGTGGAGGCCGTCAATGGTGTGTCCCAACAGAGGAGGAATGTGGATGGCCTAAAGAAGAGGTGGAATGATTGTAAGAGGAGAGTCAAGGAGAAGATGGGCCAGGAAGCAATGTCCCAGAGGGCAACAGGAGGTGGGCCTCACTATGAGGCGGAATACAATGAGTGGCAGGAGCTCATTCGTAGGTCCCTGAGCCTCACAGCAGTCCGTGGACTTCCAGGGGCTCGTGACTCAGGGGCTGCAACATCAGCACAGCATGCTGGTGAGTAACATCCCACACACCAGTATTATATGTATTTGAGTTATAACATCCTATATTGTCACACATTCATGTACACAATGAGGAGCATGGTATTTTGCTTACTAACAACAAAATATACAATGAGATTTAACATTAAAGGGACATGAAACACAGATAAGTTTATTTCATTATTCAGATAGAGAATACAGTTTTAAACAACATCCCAATTTACTTCTATTATCTATTTTTCATCATTATTTTCATAATCTTAGTTTATTAAATATCAATGCACATGGGTGAGGCAATCACACGAGGCATTGATGTGCAGCCACCAATCAACAGCTTATGAGCCTATCTAGAAATGCATTTCAGCTAAGAATATCAAGATAATGAAGCATATTAGCTAATGGAAGTAAATTACAAGTTTGTTTAAAATTCCATGCTTGGCTAGCTGAATCATGAAAGAATAAATATGGGTTGCATGTCCATTTAATGCTACTTAACACATTGAAAATCATGATATGAGGTGGAATAGTGAAATACTAACATGTCTCAGAGTAACACAGGCCACAAGCCGCATGTAGACTTTTCAGTAAATGGACACCATAGTCATCACAACCATAGTGTCACTTAAAGAACACATTTTCTCCATCACTGACATGTACACAGAACTATTGTATGAAGCACATACATGTATACTTTGCATATTAAAACCCATCATATCACAAATCTCAATGTGCACATGCATGTTATAGAGTTTGACATGAGAATGTGGATAGGCCCTAGCATGTACATTGTATGCCCATATGGATAGATATCTGACTGTACTAATCCCTCTCATCATTTGACTCCTCCACAGAACCTCCAGTCACCAGGGTGCCTACGCCCATGAATCCCCCAACACCGGATCAAAGTATATGTCCACCTCAACCACCGGTCCAGAGAATCCAGCAGGAGTATGCCAGGCATGACATGGGTTGGACTGCCTCAATTGAGAATCCCAATATTATGCCGCCTGCATTACAGGAGGATACCTGGCAGGAGCCCTGGCTGGAGGATTATTCCTTTGGCTTGGAGGGGGAGCCACCCAGCCCCGAAGGGTAGATGTCTTTACCCCCCACAAGAATATTATGCCACTCAAGGATTATACCAGCAGGCTGAGTGGATGCACACCAGCAGCCAATGGAACTATCAGTCCATCCGGACATCTGTACCATCGGCAGCAGTTGGAAGAGCTCCACCAACTGAAATCCATCGCCCTGCACCTCCAGCTCAGATTCCGGGGCCTGCACCTCCAGCTCAGATTCCTGGGCCTGCACCTCCAGCTCATATTCCTGGGCCTGCACCTCCAGCTCATATTCCTGGGACTGCACCTCCAGCTCAGATTCCGGTGGCTGCACCTCCAGCTCATATTCCTGGGCCTGCACCTCCAGCTGAGATTCCGGTGGCTGCACCTCCAGCTGAGATTCCGGTGGCTGCACCTCCAGCTGAGATTCCGGTGGCTGCACCTCCAGCTGAGATTCCGGTGGCTGCACCTCCAGCTGAGATTCCGGTGGCTGCACCTCCAGCTGAGGATCAAGAAATGGAACCAGTGCCTATAGTCCCTGCTGGGGAAGAGCCCATGGATCCACTGAGTTCCGCCATGGGTGAGGAATACATATCCCTACAGAGGAGGCAAACATTGACGTGTGAGAGTCTAACGTCAACCTGTGAAAGAATGCAGAGGGACCAACGCTGGTTCCATAGGAGCCAACAGCGTTTACAACAGCGATCCATTGAGCTGCAAAGGGACATGGCAGCATCTGTAACAGCTATGGTACAAAGCCAATCACAAATACTGCGAGTCATTTCGGACATGCAAATACAGAGTGACCACAGATGGAGGGAACAGAACCAACTGTTGGGTGTGTTGGTGGAGCATTTCACCCACCAGCAGGACATCGCCTCAAGCATCTCGTCTGTGACCAGCACTCCTACTGGATCCACACAACCCAGGAGAGGCAGAAGACCCACTCCAGGCCCCTCATCTAAGAGGCCTAAAAGAAAATAAATCTTATTCTATTTCATCAAAAATCTTGTCCTCTGTTATTTACCATATAATTGTCATCCACATCCATGTGAGGTGTGTTTTAGTACAGTAATATTGGTAAAACATATAATAATACCTGTGTTGAAATGGACAAAAAAGGTATTATTATAATGTTTCTGACATATTCCTGCTCAATAAACCACATCACATAGTTGTGTCTCAACGGTACATATAGTAATATTCACTTCTAAGATGTACATCAAGGTTTCTCACATCCAATATAAATTTACACGTTGGTATATATAACTAATAATGTATTTAAAGAAGGTGTGAACATAAGGTATAAATATCCATTATCCTCATTCTTAATGATAGTGAACTAAACATGAATGAAACAAATGAGAAATATACAGTAATTAGGGTTGTTAAAGGGACATGAAAGCAAATTATTTTCCTTCATGATTTTGAAAGAGAAGACAATTATAAACAACTTAATAATTTGCTTCTATTATTTATGTTGCTTCATTCTATTGATATTCTTTGCTGAAAAGCATATCTAGATATGCTTGGTAGCTGCTGATTAGTAGCTGTATATAGATGCCTCCTGCGATTGTGTCACTGTGTGCATTGCTATGTCTTCATTAAAGTATATCTAAAGAATAAATGAAAATAGGTAATTGAATTAAATTTTAAGGTTTTTACAAATTATATTCTCTATCCTTAATCATGAAAGAATATGTTTGGGTATAGTGTCCCTTTAAGGGAAGGGGGTTGGGATGTAGTAGTTTCACTTACATGCAGTGGAAATCCAAAGTTTGAAATTCTGCAAGACATGATATATACACATGCAATGGTTGGTGAGGTACTGTCAAACATCATAATACATGTGAATGTTACGGTTTACTGTACTTATGAATAAGTAACTTACAGGTGAAGTATTCCCGGATGACATAATCCCTCACTTCATTCCCCCTCAGTGTTCCCCTGTCCATATCCTCAGGTACAGGAACCAGCTGCTGCTGCTGCTCTGGGTCAATGTCCCCCAACAAACGTGTGTCCACAGCAATGTTGTGTAGAATACAGCAAGCATTGACAATGGAACACACTTTGTTGGGGTTATACTGTAGTGCTCCGCCTGTAACATCCAGACACCTGAACCTGGTTTTTAATAGGCCAAAGCTCCTTTCAATGACATTCCTTGTTCTTATGTGTGCCTCCTGGTACCTGAGTTGTGGCTCTGTAATGGGGTGCACCAAGGGGGTTAATAGCCATGGTCTGCAGCCGTACCCTGCGTCACCTGTCATGTAACATATGTGTTTGGATTACTACAGGTACATCATGTGCTTTAAAGGGACACAACATGAATTTCATATAAAAGATAGATTTAATAAAAACATTAAATTTGTGCATTATAAGCAATCTACTTTTATGCCAGTATTAGTCTAGACCAAAAATCTATTTTAAAGGACCAGTAAACACAGTAGATTTTCATTATCCAAAAATGCTAGATAACAAGACAATGCAATAGCACTTAGTCTAATATCAAAGTTATTTTTTATTACAATTTAAAGTGTTATGTATTTTGAAAATCCACCTGTACCATGTGACATCCATCAGCCATTCACATATGCATACACACTTATTCTTGCACATGGTCAGTAGGAGCTGGTGACTCAAAAATATAAAGTATACAAATAATGTGCACATTTTGTTAATGGAAGTAATTAGGATAGTTTATTAAAATTAAAAGGCCTATCTGAATAATGGAAGTGCAATTTATACTAGACTGTCCATTTAATAAGAACCTGCAATTGTTAGCAGCTTGATAATTTACTTAGATTAGATCATTTTCTCCATTCTATAGATAACTTTTGATGACAAGCATATTAGATATGCTCAATAGCTGCTGATTGGTGGCTGCACATAGAAGCCTCATATGATTGGCTCATATATGTGAATTTCTATTTTTAAAAAATAAGATATCTAAAGAATAAATACAATGAGATAATAGAAGTGAATTGTAATGCTGTTTAACATTGTATTCTCTATCTGAAACATGAGATTAAAATATGTGTTTAGTGTCCCTTTATTAGAAATATACAGACAGAATGAAGGTACTCACCAAGCAGCCATCCTCCCGAAAGTGTTCCATTTTCAAACATATTGAATAAGGAGGTCTGGCGCAGGATGTAGGAATCATGTGCACTCCCCGGGAAGCCTGCATACACATGTAAGAATTTCAGATTGGTATCGCAGACCATCTGGCAATTCAATGAGTGAAACCCTTTCCTGTTAATATAGAGGATTGTCTCCTCATGTGGGGCCACAATACGCACATGTGTGCAATCAATTGCCCCCATGACATTAGGAATACCCCCCAGTCGATAGAAGCCTTGTTTAAGACGGTTCCATTCCTGGGGGGTATGGGGGAAATGAATGTATCGTTGTGTCTGGTTATCTAGAGCAGTCAGAAACTCCCCTAGAATCCTGGAGAAGGTAGACTGCACTAGGCCAGACACAAGCCCCTCTGTTGACTGGTATGAGCCAGTTGCCAGGAAGTGTACAACACACAACAGCTTCTGCATACCAGTCAGAGCTCGGTTCCTATACGCTTGAGGGTCAATATCAACCTTCAAGACCTCATATAGGTTAATGAGGCTTGCAGATGTCAAGCGATATTTTTCCCTGACCTCCACTTCTGTCATCCCAAACAGGGTGACCCTAACCCTGTGTACCCTTGGTGCTCTTCCCCTCTGCTGATGCCTTCGTCTTATAGGCCCTGCTGGCCTATGGGCAGCTGCAGCAACAGCAGCAAGGGGAGCACCAGGAACAGGGACAACAGCAGGAGGAGCAGGGAGGGCAGCAGCAGCAGCTGGAGCAGGGACAGCTACAGCACCATGACCAGGGACCTCAGCAGCAGGGATACCATCCAAAACAGGGGCTTGTAGGGGTTCCAGCACCCCTTGTGCCCCACGACGCTGTCTGACTCTAAATGCAATATACTGCAAGGGAAACATGGTGGCTAATGAGGGTGTGCATTTGCAGGTGTTTTAAGGCTGCAGGTGAGAGGTTGTGCTGTTTGTGATTGGTTTGACACACTTGCAGGGGCAGGAATAATAAATGCTTTTAAGAGGTTAACTATTTGTGAACAAGCTGCTGCTATGTATATTGTTAGGCATGCATTTGTTAGGCCTTCTGAGAGTTACGTTGGTTTCTAAGTCAGTGCAAGGGTTCCTGCGCCTTCAATTTGTGGCGAGCTGAGAATGGAGTAGATTTTGTGAAATCTGCGCGCGTAAGTCCTTACGCCGTATATTGGATAGCAAATTGCGCGTGTTTTGTATGTCAGTCTATGGGCCAAAAAAGTACGGGCGACGCCAGAAATCTACGCGCGTAACTTCTAGCTTACTCCGTATATAGGATACCAAACCCGCGCAATTCTTGGCGTCGCCGACTTTTGCGGGCGACGATTTTTATCGGATGGACCCCCGTATCGGATCTGGATGATTTCAGTCCACCGCCGAAAAGGTTGCTGAGAAGTTAAGGAGCAGCAGTCCTATGAGCCTGAAACTTCAGGCGTAGAAAGTTGCATCCGCTGCTTGATAAATCTACCCCTAAGAGAAGGAAAATAGATCATGGAAATAAATTAGAAAGTTGTTTAAAATAATTGTCTCTATCTAAATCATGAAAAGAAAAATATGGTTTCATATTCAGGTTTCTCTGAGTAAGGAAAAATAAAAAAAAAAGTCATAATTTGCTCTAGGTGTATAATTTAAACATTTTCAGTTATTTCCTTTATTATATCATTAGGTAACTATTTGAATAATTAAGGAAATTTTATACAAAAAAGAGAAATAAAAATATGGTAACTAAACAAAATATGTTCCCATTCTCCTAATAGGTTAATTATTATTTCCTTGGTTTGGTTAAATAATATTCAAATTTTCATATTATTTTTCAAACTTTTTTTTGTCTAATTTATCTGCCCAAAAATCTCAATTAGAAATGCTAAATATATTTCTTTTTTTTGCTATCTTATTTAGGGCTGGATTACAAGTGGAGCGCTATCTTAAAGGGATAGTAAAGTCCTAAATAAACTTTCATGATTCAGATAGGGCATGTCATTTTAAACAACTTTCTAATTTACTTTTATTATCAAATTTGCTTTGTTCTCTTGTTATTCTTAGTTGAAAGCTAAACCTAGGTAAGCTCATATGCTAATTTCTAAGCCCTTGAAGGTCGCCTCTAATTTGAATGCATTTGATAGTTTTTCACAGCTAGAGAGCGTTAGTTCATGTGTTTCATACAAATAACATTGTGCTCATGCACGTGAAGTTATTTAAGAGTCAGCACTAATTCCCTGAACTGCACGTCTGTCAAAAGAACTGAGATAAGGGGGCTGTCTGCAGAAGCTTAGATACAAGGTAATTACAGAGGTAAAAAGTACATTTCTATAACAGTGTTGGTTATGCAAAACTGGGGAATGGTAAAAAAGGGATTATCTATCTTTTTAAACAATAGCATTTTTGGTGTTTACTATCCCTTTAATGTGTGCCTGTAAAGGGGCAAATTTGCCTGTTTACAGACGCATGTTAAATAACCAATTATCACAAGTGTCTGATTAATGCTCCTGCAAGCTCGTGGTTTCACTTTGCGCTTAGCACAATTAACCAAAGGTCAAAAATGTGCCCCAATTGCCCCCAAAATAAAGAGTACAGTAAAGATGGGCATTTTTATTTAAAAAAAAAAAAACTGCATTAAGCAATTATAGCGGGTTAAAGTGAGGAAATGTGGGGTGTTAGATAAAAAACGGCAACTAAAGTGCCTTTTTTATGGCAATGGGGGACTGTGTTTTACCTTTAAAAATATATGTATATGCTTATATACATATATACAGTATTTATGTGTTAATATGTGTATATATGCCCAACACTGTGCAAAATGCCCCCTGCACTGTGCTAGGTGGGTTGCCGTATCTTGCGGCATAAGAACGATGCCCCCAATGGAGCAATTTTGCGTTCACCTTGCGCCTGATTTGTAATACCAGCGCACATTTACGTGCACTAGCTAAGTGAAGTATAAATATTGCGCTCTTAAAAGCATATTATTCTGCTCCACTCGTAATCTCCACTCGTAGCTGTTATATGTTTTCCTATTTTTTAAGAGATCACAAATTGCTGCAGTATTTGCTTTTGATATAAGGTATATGTTTTATGTATTTATTCCTAAACCAATAATATGATTCAGTTTAAATCACGGCACAGAGGCAAAGTAAAAAAAAAATATCCATAAAAATTGTTTTCACCTTCTAAAATGTACAGGTGGTGCGTTTTTTTTCTAAAATATGCTAGGTATTGTTAATATTACATGTCTAGGAGTTAGTATCCGAGTTACCTTACTGTTTACAGAAATGGCCAGTTTTCTTTGGGCAAATTGACAGCTCTACTGTAAAAATTGCAGGCATTAAAGGTCAAAAAAGCAGCAGTTTTCCTCTATCTGCTTGCACCCAAAAGAGAATAAATCTCAGAACAAAATCACTTCTCTGACAATAATTTATGAATTATGCACCGACCCTGTTTGAATTGAGAAAAGCTTTCATATACTATCCATTAGCTCAGATTAAGTTTTCATATAGATGCTGGAAAACATGCTAGCAATATCTCTAACTCATTTTTATGAAAATTTTATCAGTGCCTTTTTTTTCTGTTCTACACTCCAATTGGGATGTCTGAGAATCTAAAGCTCATTTTTGGACATGAACTTCTCTCAACCCAGTTCTCTACTGCTCTAAAGGTTTCAATATTTTATAGGCTTCGGCTAACTCAGCCGTGAGAATCCAGCTGCAGAGATTTAGCTCTAATGTAAAATCATGAACGGATAAAATCTGGGATGTCATAAGTAATATATCTACAAGAGCAGGATGCAGTTACCATTTTAAAAGGGTTTTAAAATGAAAACAGAATTCTCTGCTACCTCTTTGTATCCTAAAATGAAAAGCCTCCAAGCTATTGAACCAACATACGAGCTGCTTTTTGTGTCTTCTTCTCAATAGCTGTATAATTGTTATATTTTTTCCCCCTTTTTAATGTAATCACAAGCTCAGATAATACTGACTTTCTATTAGAGTGCATGTTATATGGTCAGATTTAATTAAGGAAACTTCAATTTTTAATATTTCTAGTTTTATCTCGGAACTGATTTAAAGCATTTGGAAAAAGTGTCTATTCAGTTATAATGTACTAAACCTTTATTTCATATTAAGATAAAAATAAAAAAAATAGTATGGTCAGTTGAGATTGGTATGATGGACATATTATTTGCAATTTATCACTGTCTCCCTTGAGTCATAAGGAGGTTACTAAAGCAGAACAGCTGATAATGGTGCAGATAACAATGTGTTTTTTGTGTAAAAGAATCCAGGGGGAAGTGCTAGGAGATGCACTGGTCAGAAAAGAAATAGTTTTAGTGCTTGTTTTCCATTTCATTATGGACGTTGCTTCCACTAGAAATATTTTCTTGACAGACAGTAAGTGTTTCCATAAAACATTTTCCAAGCTTGAATAGAACGAATACATTTACTTGAGGTATTAATGTGAGTTATTAGCAAATTTCTACCAGCACGAAAAAAAATCATGATATGAACTCAATTCACGTGTAATAACATGCTAATTCTTTTAATTAATTATGGGCCAGATTACAAGTGGTGCGCTCATGATAGCGTGGGTGCGATAACGAATATTAATTGACCACGCAACTTTGATATTACAAGCACACAGTAAAGCGCGTTAACCAGAGAAGGTTAAGAGCGACCGACTTTCAATGGGTATTGCTAATGCTCTAATTTGCGCTGGTATTACAAGTTGAAAATTACAGTTTATGCTCGAGCGCAAGTCGAAAACTGCGCTAGATTACTTAGTGCAAATTCAGACCTGAAGTGAACTGTAAGGGTTAAAAAAAAGTTGCAAAAAACACATTCAATAAAATATTATACACATACATACACTTTTTTTTTTACAAAATCTTATTCATATTAATAAAAGTTTTTTTTAAAGGGTTAAAGTAATATGGTAAGTCACAAAGTGTTTTGACTTTAAATGGCTCCAATGTGTATCTATACTTAAATACACACACACACACA
This sequence comes from Bombina bombina, assembly GCF_027579735.1. Classification (NCBI taxonomy): domain Eukaryota; kingdom Metazoa; phylum Chordata; class Amphibia; order Anura; family Bombinatoridae; genus Bombina; species Bombina bombina. The sequence goes on along the minus strand of NC_069508.1, from coordinate 44,198,818 downwards.
CATATATACACTTTTGAGCCCATCCCAGTCAAATACCTTGAAACATGCAATACCCTTTTCATTTGTTTTAATGTGTTTTAATACATTTTTAATGGAAATACTTTAAATGGATTTGAAACCCAACTTTTTTTCCCCATAATTCATAGACAGCATGCAATTTTAAACACCTTTCCAATTTACTTCTATTACCAAATTTGTTTCATTCTATTGGTATCCTTTGCTGAAAAGCATGCCTAAGTAGGCTCAGGAATTTCTGATTGGGGGCTCCACATTTTTGCCTCATGTTATTGGCTCACTCATGTGAATTGCTGTTTCTTCAACAAAGCATGTCAAGAAAATGAAGTAAATTGGATAATAGAGTTAAATTGGAAAGACGTTTAAATTTGTCTCGGCTAGATTACAAGTTGTGCGTTAGGGTAAAAAAGCAGCGTTAAGAGGTCTTAGCACTGCTTTTTTACGCCCGCTGCTATTACGAGTCTTGCAGGTTTAGGGGCACCGCACACTTCTTTGGCCTTACCGCAAAACGACTTACGTAAACTTCGTAAAGTCTTTTTTCCATGGGACTTCCATAGCACCGGTATTACGAGTCTGTCATGGAAGGCCAAAAAGTGAGCGGTACAACCTCTACCTCCAAGATCCGTAATGCATTCTAAAGTCAGTAGTTAAGAGATTTATAGTACAAGGCTGTAGCATAAAACTCATAACTAAAGTGCTAAAAAGTACACTAACACCCATAAACTACCCATTAACCCCTAAACCAAGGCCCTCCCGCATCGCAAACACTATAATAAAAATTGTAACCCCTAATCTGCCGCTCCGGACACCGCCGCCACCTACATTATAATTATGAACCCCTAATCTGCTGCCCCCAACATCGCCGACACCTACATTATATTTATTAAACCCTAATCTGCCTCCCCCAATGTCGCTGCAATTTACCTACATTTATTAATCCCTAATCTGCCGCCCCAAACGTCGCCGCCACTATATTAAAGTTATTAACCCCTAAACCTAAGTCTAACCCTAAACCTAACACCCACTAAATTAAATATAATTAAAATAAATCTAAATAAAATTACTATCATTAACTACATTATTCCTATTTAAAACTAAATACCTATAAAATAAACCCTAAGATTGCTACAATATAATTAATAGTTACATTGTAGCTATCTTAGGGTTTATTTTTATTTTACAGGCAAGTTTGTAGTTATTTTAACTGGGTAGAATAGTTATTAAATAGTTATTAACTATTTAATAACTACCTAGCTAAAATAAAGACAAATGTACCTGTAAAATAAAACCTAAAATAAGTTACGCTAACACCTAACACTACAATATAATTAAATAAATTAACTAAATTAAATACAATTACCTAAATTAAATTAAATTAGCTAAAGTAAAAAAAACACACTAAATTGCTGAAAATAATAAACAAATTACAGATATTTAAACTAATTACACCTAATCTAATAGCCCTATTAAAATAAAAAAGCCCCCCCCAAAATAAAAAAAACCCTAGCCTAAACTAAACTACCAATAGCCCTTAAAAGGGCCTTTTGCGCGGCCACCCTTAAAAAAAACTAAACACTAACCCCCTGACGATCGACTTACCGGGAGACGTCTTCATCCAAGCCGGGTGAAGTGGTCCTCCAGACGGGCAGAAGTCTTCATCCAGACGGCATCTTCTATCTTCATCCATCCGGCGCGGAGCGGGTCCATCTTCAAGATATCCGACGCGGAGCATCCTCTTCTTCCGACGACTAAAGCTGAATGAAGGTACCTTTAAGTGACGTCATCCAAGATGGCGTCCCTTAGATTCCGATTGGCTGATAGAATTCTATCAGCCAATCGGAATTAAGGTAGAAAAAATCCTATTGGCTGATGCAATCAGCCAATAGGATTGAGCTCGCATTCTATTGGCTGATTGGAACAGCCAATAGAATGCGAGCTCAATCCTATTGGCTGATTGGATCAGCCAATAGGATTGAACTTCAATCCTATTGGCTGATGCAATCAGCCAATAGGATTTTTTCTACCTTAATTCCGATTGGCTGATAGAATTTTATCAGCCAATCGGAATCTAAGGGACGCCATCGTGGATAATGTCACTTAAAGGTACCTTCATTCAGTAATGGATGAAGAGAATGCTCCGCGTCGGATGTCTTGAAGATGGACCCACTCCACGCCGGATGGATGAAGATAGAAGATGCCGTCTGGATGAAGACTTCTGCCCATCTGAAGGACCACTTCGCCCGGCTTGGATGAAGACTTCTCCCGGCTTCGTTGAGGACTTCGGCCCAGCTTGGATGAAGACGTCTCCAGGTAAGTCGATCTTCAGGGGGTCAGTGTTAGGTTTTTTTAAGGGTGTATTGGGTGGGTTTTATTTTTAGGTTAGGGTATGGGCGGCAAAAGAGCTAACTGCCCTTTTAAGGGCAATGCCCATCCAAATGCTCTTTTTTTAGGGCAATGGGAAGCTTTGTTTTTTTTTTAGATAGTATTTTATTTTGGGGTTGGTTGTGTGGGTGGTGGGTTTTACTGTTGGGGGGGTTGTTTGTATTTGTTTCTACAGGTAAAAGAGCTGATTACTTTGGGGCAATGCCCCACAAAAGGCCCTTTTAAGGGCTGTTGGTAGTTTAGGCTAGGGATTTTTTTTTATTTTGGGAGGGCTTTTTTATTTTAATAGGGTTATTAGATTAGGTGTAATTGGTTTAAATATCTGTCATTTGTTTATTATTTTCTGTAATTTAGTGTTTGTTTGTTTTTGTACTTTAGCTAATTTAATTTAATTTAGGTAATTAAATTTAATTTAGTTAATTTATTTAATTATATTGTAGTGTTAGGTGTTAGTGTAACTTAGGTTAGGTTTTATTTTACAGGTAAATTTGTCTTTATTTTAGCTAGGAAGTTATTAAATAGTTAATAACTATTTAATAACTATTCTACCAAGTTAAAATAAAAATAAACCCTAAGATAGCTACAACGTAACTATTAGTTATATTGTAGCTAGCTTAGGGTTTATTTTATAGGTAAGTATTTAGTTTTAAATAGGAATAATGTAGTTAATGATAGTAATTTTATTTAGATTTATTTAAATTATATTTAAGCTAGTGGGTGTTAGGTTTAGGGTTAGACTTAGGTTTAGGGGTTAATAACTTTAATATAGTGGCGGCGACATTGGGGGTGGCAGATTAGGGGTTAATAAATGTAGGTAGGTGGCGGCAATGTTAGGGACGGAAGATTAGGGGTTAATAATATTTAGCTAATGTTTGCGAGGCGGGAGTGCGGCAGTTTAGGGGTTAATATGTTTATTATAGTGGCGGCGACGTTGGGGGTGGCAGATTAGGGGTTAACAAGTGTAGGTAGGTTGCGGGGACATTGGGGGTGGCAGATTAGGGATTAATAAATATAATGTAGGTGTCGGTGATGTTGGGGGCAGCAGATTAGGGGTTAATAACTATAATGTAGTTGGCTGCGGTGTCCGGAGCGGCAGATTAGGGGTTAATGAGAATAATGTAGGTGTCGGCGATGTCGGGGGCGGCACATTAGGGGTTAATAAGTGTAAGATTAGGGGTATTTAGACTCGGGGTTCATGTTAGGGTGTTAGGTGTAGACATAACTTTTATTTCCCCATAGGAATGAATGGGGCTGCGTTAGGGAGCTTTACACTACTTTTTTGCAGGTGTTAGACTTTTTTTCAGCCGGCTCTCCCCGTTGATTCTTATGGGGAAATCATGCACGAGCACGTACGACCAGCTCACTGCTGACTAAAGCAGCGCTGGTATTGGAGTGCGGTAAGGAGCAAAATTTTGCTCAATGCTCACTTCTTGTCTTTTAACGACGGGTTTCTGAAAACCCGTAATACCAGTGCTCTAGGTAAGTGAGCGGTGAGACAAAACTGCTCATTAGCACCGCATAGCCTCTAACGCACAACTCGTAATCTAGGTGTATGTTTGTAAATTGTATGTATGTAAAATGTTGTGCTTCATGTCCCTTTAAATTCCTATATAATATGTGACATAAAGTGCATATAAAAAACAATTAAAAGGAGGACACTATGGGCCCATTTATCAAGCTCTGAATGGAGCTTGCGGGCCCGTGTTTCTGGCGAGTCTGAAGACTCGCCAGAAATAGCAGTTATGAAGCAGCGGTCTAAAGACCACTGCTCCATAACCCTGTCCGTCTGCTCTGAGCAGGCGGACAGGAATCGCTGGAAATCAACCCGATCGAGTCTGCAGGGGGCGGTGTTGCACCAGCAGCTCTTGTGAGCTGCTGGTGCAATGCTAAATACAGAGAGCGTATTGCTCTCCGCATTCAGCGAGGTCTTGCAGAACTGATCCGCACTGTCGGATCAGGTCCGCAAGACCTTTGATAAATAAGCCCCAATGTCTGATTTCATAAAACTCATAATGGTCTTTTTCTTTTTTCCTTTTCCACTCATTTTACAACTCCACCTCAAGGGATAAGAAAGAGATAAATGCAAAATAGTGCAATCAAGTTTGACTCTTTATATATTTCCAAGCCACTTCACAGAGTATTACTCACAAGATTAGGAGCTCCAGTAGCTATATCCAATACGTGTTTTGCTTAAAGCTTTTTCAACAATATCTAGCTGTAAGGAGAACCTATAAACTATCTACATTTTAGGATCAGTTTCATGAGAACTGATGAGAATAGGCTTAATCCCACCACTGATTCTCCCCCAACCCAATAAAGCTAAATTGCATTCTCCCCCAACCCAATACAGCTAAACTACATTCTCCGCCACCCAATACAGCTAAACTGCATTCCCCCCCAACCCAATACAACTAAACTACACTCTCCCCAACCGAATACAGCTAAACTACATTATCCCCCACCCGAATACAGCTAAACTGCATTCTTCCCCAACCCAATAAAACTAAACTACATTCTCCCCCAACCCAATACAGCTAAACTACATTCTCCCCCCACCGTAATACAGCTAAACTGCATTCTTCCCCAACCCAAAACAGCAACACTGCATTCCCCCCATCCAAATATAGCTAAACTGCATTCTCTCCCCACCTAATACAGCTAAACTGCATTCTCCCCCCCCCCAAATACAGCTAAACTACATTCTCCCCAACCCAATACAGCTAAACTGCATTCTCTGCCACCCAATACAGCTAAACTAAATTGTTGCCACCCAATACATCTAAAATGTCAGGATAGGTAAAGTCCAGAGTTAGACCCAAATGCTAGAATGAGGTTAATAACACCCTAGCACAGTGAGTATATACCAGGACCTGACCCTGCGACAGCTGTAGTATAATATATACTCACAGTAATAGACTGGAAGATGACACAGCAGGGTCAGGAGAAGAAACTTCATGTAGAAAGGGTTAATCAATAGAGTAATCAGGCAAGCAATGTCCAGCAACGTGTAATCAGGCAGGTAATGGTTAACCAATAGAATAGTCAGGCAAGCAATATCCAGTAACGTGTAATCAGGCAGATAGGGTTAACCAATAGAGTAGTCAGGTAAGCAGTGTCCAGCAACGTGTTATCAGGCAGGTAGGGGTTAACCAATAGAGTAGTCAGGTAAGCAGTGTCCAGCAACGTGTTATCAGGCAGGTAGAGGTTAACCAATAGAGTAGTCAGGTAAGCAGTGTCCAGCAACGTATTATCAGGCAGGTAGGGGTTAACCAATAGAGTAGTCAGGTAAGCAGTGTCCATCAACGTGTTATCAGGCAGGTAGGGGTTAACCAATAGAGTAGTCAGGTAAGCAATGTCCAGCAACGTGTTATCAGGCAGGTAGGGGTTAACCAATAGAGTAGTCAGGTAAGCAGTGTCCAGCAACATGTTATCAGGCAGGTAGGGGTTAACCAATAGAGTAGTCAGGTAAGTAGTGTCCAGCAACGTGTTATCAGGCAGGTAGGGTTAACCAATAGAGTAGTCGGGTAAGCAGTGCCCAGCAACGATATCCAGTAGGTAGGGGATAAGGGTTCAGAATAAACAGGCACAGATTCAGGAATAAATTTGTACTCACAAAAGCCCACGAGTAAAACAAACAGGCACCGATGAGAGGAGATGCCGGAATAAGAAGGCCTCCTGACGTCATCGGAAGGGCCGACAGGAACAGGGTTGCTAGGCAACCAATGAAAGCGCTACCGCGCTGTAGAAAGAAGCGATCAGCAGCTGAGCGATCACGACAGTGCCCCCACCTCAAGGGCCCCTCCGGGGAACCCGAACAGGCTTCGAAGGATTCTGGGCGTGGAACCGCTTGATCAAAGCAGAGGCACGGACATGAGAAGCAGGTTCCCAAGAACGTTCAGTGATGGGATATCCCTTCCAATGGACCAAATAGTACAGACGGTTACCCCGTAATCTGGAATCAAGAATGTGACTGATCTCAAATTCTGAAGTACCATCCACAAGGAACGGAGAGGGAACTCTACATTTGGTGGAAAATCGGTTAGAGACTGCTGGTTTAAGAAGAGATCCGTGAAAGACAGGGTGACTCTTCAAGTTGTCTGGTAAAGCCACCCTGTAGGCAGTAGAACATACCTTGGAAACAATCCTGAATGGTCCGATGTATTTGGGACCCAATTTAGCACAGGGTTGTTTGAGTCGGATGAATCTGGTGGAAATCCAAACCTTGTCTCCAGTCCGAAAAGAGGGCGCCTTCCGGCGTCTGCGATAAGCAAATCGTTTATACTTTTGAGTAGAGAGAAGAAGGATTTCCCGAATCTTCTTCCAGTGTTTACAAAGACTTCTCACTGTACGATCTGCTCCAGGAACTCCAGAACCTCCCGAAGACATAGGAAAAGTCCTAGGTTTGAATCCATAGGCTGCCTTGAAAGGAGAAGTCTGTAAAGAAGAGTTGAAGCGGGAATTGTAAGCAAGTTCTGCTAAAGGAAGAAGTTGAGACCAATTGGAGTGCTGATGATTAACATAGTGCCTGAGATAGGACTCAAGAGATTGATTTACCCGCTCAGTTTGACCGTTGGACTGAGGATGATGCGCATTAGAAAGAGATATGGTAACTCCAAACTGTTTGCACAGAGATTTCCAAAATCTTGAGACAAACTGAACTCCTCGATCAGAAACGATGTCCAAAGGAAAACCATGTAATCTGGTGATATGGAGAATAAACAATTCAGCGAGTTTCTGGGCCGATGGTAATCCAGTTAATGGAACAAAATGAGCTGCTTTGGAAAACCTGTCTACCACCACCCATATAGTCTTGTTTCCGGCAGAATTAGGAAGATCTGTAATAAAGTCCATGGAAACATGAGACCAGGGATAGTACGGAACAGGCAGAGGTTGTAAAAGACCAAGAGGTAATGATGAGGATTGTTTATTAGAGGTACAGGAATTACAAGCTGCAACATAATCTTTGACATCTTTGCCCATGGAAGGCCACCAGACATGTTGTTTGAGTCTCCACAAAGTATTACGTACTCCTGGATGTCCAGACAGAACATTATCATGAGCCCAACGAAGAAGTTTTAGGCGGTATTCAGTAGGTACAAATAAAATCCCAGGAGGTATGTCATAAGATGAAGGAACAGAAGATTGAGCAGACTGTAATGCTTGTAGAGGAAACATAGATAACTGAGACAGAACTTTAGCAGGGCGAAGAATGGGTTCAGAATCCAAAAACGTAGAATCAGAAGCCAGAAATTGTCTAGATAAGGCGTCTGCTTTCGTATTCTTAGAGCCAGGAATATAAGAGAGGACAAAATTAAATCTGGAGAAGAACAGAGCCCATCGGGCTTGACTTGAGTTGAGGCGTTTGGCAGTATGAAGATACAGAAGATTTTTATGGTCTGTGAGTATAAGAAATGGTAGAACAGTGCCTTCAAGCAGATGTCTCCATTCTTCCAAAGCCATTTTAATAGCTAACAGTTCTTTGTTTCCAACATCATATTTCAGTTCGGAGGTATTGAACTTCTTGGAGAAAAATCCCACAGGTAGAATCTTGCTAGAAACAGGATTTCGCTGAGATAGTACTGCCCCAGCAGCAATCAGAGAAGCATCCACTTCAAGAATGAATTGAAGAGTCGGAACAGGATGGCAAAGAATGGGAGCCGAAGTAAATGCAGACTTTAGAGATTCAAATGCCTGTAAGGCTGGATCAGACCAATGCTTGCAATCCTGACCCTTTTTAGTAAGAGCAGTAAGGGGTGCCGAGATGTTAGCAAAGTCCTTTATGAACTTACGATAATAATTGGCAAACCCTAGGAATCTTTGAAGAGATTTTAAGGAAGTTGGTCTAGGCCAGTCTAGGATAGCCGACAGTTTGTCAGAATCCATCTTGAATCCAGACGGAGAAATAATGTAACCCAAGAAAGGAATAGATTCTTGATGAAAAGAACACTTTTCAAGCTTGGCAAAAAGAGAATTTTCACGTAATCTCTGGAGTACTAATGTAACATGATGAATGTGATCCTGTACAGTCCGGGAATAAATCAGAATATCATCAAGATAGATAATAACAAATTGATTAAGATAGTCTCTGAAAATTTCATTAACGAAATGTTGGAAAACTGCAGGGGCATTGCATAACCCAAAAGGCATAACTAAATATTCGTAGTGTCCAAACCTAGTGTTGAAGGCAGTTTTCCACTCGTCCCCTTTACGAATTCTGACCAAATTATATGCCCCACGAAGATACAATTTGGTGAAGATGGAAGCACCCTGGAGACGATCAAATAATTCGGGAATGAGAGGGAGTGGATAACAATTCTTGATTGTAATTTGATTAAGAGCCCGATAATCAATGCAAGGACGAAGACCTCCATCTTTCTTTTCCACAAAGAAGAAACCTGCCCCTACTGGAGAAGAAGAAGGGCGGATAAAACCTCGGGCCAAATTATCCTTGATATATTCCTCAAGTGAAACATTCTCTTGACGAGAAAGTGGGTAAGTTTTACCCTTAGGTAGAGGTGCTCCTGGTAATAAGTCAATGGGACAATCAAAGGTCCGTGAGGAGGTAATACTTCAGCATCTTTTTTGGAAAAGACATCACAGAAAGAATGATATTGTTCAGGCAAAGAATCAGGAACGTCCAAAACTGCCACTACAGTACTAGAAGTTTTGGGAGCATTCCGTAAACACTGTGTGAAACAAGAAGATCCCCAAGCAACAAGCTCTCCTTAGGACCAGGAAAAAACTGGATCATGTAGTTGAAGCCAAGGAAGTCCCAAAATGAGGGGAAACTGTGGAGAAGAGATGATGTCAAAGCAAATGGTTTCGGAATGAAGTACTCCTACAGACATGAGAAGAGGAATGGTAGAATATCGAATGAAACCAGAACCTAAAGGTTGACCACTGACAGTAGTGACTTTAATTATTTGGCTCTTGGAAAGCAAAGGAATACGAAAAGCATTGACAAACTCTGAATCCATAAACATTCCTGCAGCTCCAGAGTCGATGAGTGCTTGAGCCTGAAATTTGGTGTTGCCAAAGCAGACAGTAACCGGAACAAACAGCTTGGGATTGAGGGAAGAAAAAGAACTTTGGCTTAACTCAGCCCCTCTTCCTGGAGTTAAGCCCTTGCTTTTACTGGACGAGTTGGACAATCTTTTAACATATGCCCCTTAATACCGCAGTACAGACATAGTCCCAGATTACGCCTTCTGAGACGTTCAGCTTTGGATAATTTAATAGCACCAACCTCCATGGGTTCACTTGACTCAGAGATAGAAGTATTAGGAGTAGGAAGTTTTGGAGAATGAGGCATAGGACGAAAGGGAGATCTGATAAAAGATCTTCTGTTACGGTCACGTTCATGGAGACGCTCAGAGTAACGAGCATCAAGCTTGATACATAGGTTGATAAAATCTTCTAGAGAATCGGGAAGATCCCTATAAACCAATTCGTCTTTCAAACGATCACAAAGACCTTTACGAAATGCTGCACGCAGTGCCCCATGATTCCACATAGTTTCAGCAGCTAAAGTCCGGAATTCTATAGCGTATTGTGCTACAGAAAGAGATCCTTGTCTTAAATCTAAAAGTCCTGCTTCAGCCGCCGCTGATCTACCAGGTTTATCAAACACAGAAGAAAATATAGATACAAAAGTGTCAATATCCTGGAGCAAAGGATCATCCTTTTCCAACAGTGGAGAAACCCAAGCCAGGTCTTTACCCTTCATAAGAGAAATTAAAAAGGTGATCTTGGAGGAAGAGGAACCAAACATCTGAGGATTATTTCTGAAGTGAAGGCGGCACTGATTAAGAAATCCTCGACAGTCTTCAGGATTGTCGTCATATGTATCCGGTAGGGGAATTCTAGGAATAAATTGTTCTGCAGGTTGTGGCGGATTAAATGCAGGGTTAGAGCTGGCCACAGGAACAACAGGTGTTGCCGAGACTTGAGAAGGAGGAGAAAGATTATGCAAAAGCGCAGTTATTTGATCCAATTTAGAATCCAGGGATTGCAGGTGTGCAGAGTGGGTTCCAAGAAGCTGTCCCTGTAGAGCTACAGCTCTGGATAACTCACCAGGGTCCGTTACATGGCCTGTTTGTAATGTCAGGATAGGTAAAGTCCAGAGTTAGACCCAAATGCTAGAATGAGGTTAATAACACCCTAGCACAGTGAGTATATACCAGGACCTGACCCTGCGACAGCTGTAGTATAATATATACTCACAGTAATAGACTGGAAGATGACACAGCAGGGTCAGGAGAAGAAACTTTGTGTAGAAAGGGTTAATCAATAGAGTAATCAGGCAAGCAATGTGCAGCAACGTGTAATCAGGCAGGTAATGGTTAACCAATAGAATAGTCAGGCAAGCAATATCCAGTAACGTGTAATCAGGCAGATAGGGTTAACCAATAGAGTAGTCAGGTAAGCAGTGTCCAGCAACGTGTTATCAGGCAGGTAGGGGTTAACCAATAGAGTAGTCAGGTAAGCAGTGTCCAGCAACGTGTTATCAGGCAGGTAGAGGTTAACCAATAGAGTAGTCAGGTAAGCAGTGTCCAGCAACGTGTTATCAGGCAGGTAGAGGTTAACCAATAGAGTAGTCAGGTAAGCAGTGTCCAGCAACGTCTTATCAGGCAGGTAGGGGTTAACCAATAGAGTAGTCAGGTAAGCAGTGTCCAGCAATGTGTTATCAGGCAGGTAGGGGTTAACCAATAGAGTAGTCAGGTAAGCAGTGTCCAGCAACGTGTTATCAGGCAGGTAGGGGTTAACCAATAGAGTAGTCAGGTAAGTAGTGTTCAGCAATGTGTTATCAGGCAGGTAGAGTTAACCAATAGAGTAGTCGGGTAAGCAGTGTCCAGCAACGATATCCGGTAGGTAGGGGATAAGGGTTCAGAATAAACAGGCACAGATTCAGGAATAAATTTCTACTCACAAAAGCCCACGAGTAAAACAAACAGGCACCGATGAGAGGAGACGCTGGAATAAGAAGGCCTCCTGACGTCATCGGAAGGGCCGACAGGAACAGGGTTGCTAGGCAACCAATGAAAGCGCTACCGCGCTGTAGAAAGAAGCGATCAGCAGCTGAGCAATCGCGACATAAACTGTATTCCCCCCAACTTAATACAGCTAAACTGCATTCTCCCCCAACCCAATACCGCTAAACTACATTCTTCCCCCACCCAATACAGCTAAACTAAATTCTCCCACAACCCAATACAGCCAAACTACATTCTCCCCCCATCCTAATACAGTTAAACTGCATTCTCCCCCCCAACTCAATACAGCAAAACTGCATTCCCCCATCCAAATACAGCTAAACTGCATTCTCTACCCACCTAAAACAGCTAAACTACATTCTCCTCCAACTCAATACAGCTAAACTACATTCTCCCCCCCACCCTAATACAGCTAAACTACATTCTCCGCCACCCAATACATATAAACTGCATTCCCCCCAACTTAATACAGCTAATCTGCATTCTCCCCCAACCCAATACAGTTAAACTACATTATCCCCAACCTAATACAGCTAAACTACATTCTCCCCACCCGAATACAGCTAAACTACATTCTCCCCCAACCCAATACAGATAAACTACATTCTCCCCCCACCCTAATACAGCTAAACTGCATTCTCCCCCAAACCAATACAGCTAAACTGCATTCTCCCCCAACCCAATACAGCTAAACTACATTCTCCCCCAACCCAATATAGCTAAACTGCATTCTCTCCCAACCCAATACAGCTAAACTGTATTCTCCTCCACCCAATACAGCTAAACTGCATTCCCCCAACCCAATACAGCTAAACTGCATTCTCTCCCCACCCAATACAGCTAAACTGCATTCTCTCACAACCCAATACAGCTAAACTACATTCTCCCCAACCCAATACAGCTAAACTGCATTCTCTCCCCACCTAATACAGCTATACTGCATTCTCCCCCAACCCATTACAGCTAAACGTCATTCTCCCCCAACAAAATACAACTAAACTGTATTATCCTCCACTGAATACAGCTAAACTGCATTCTCCCCCCCCCATACAGCTAAACTACATTCTCCCCCAACCCAATACAGCTAAACTGCATTCTCTGTCACCCAATACAGCTAAACTACATTTTTGCCACCCAATACATCTAAACTGTATTCCCCCCAACTTAATACAGCTAAACTGCATTCTCCCCCAACTCAATACAAGCTAAACTACATTCTCCCCCAAACCAATACAGCTAAACTGCATTCTCTGTCACCCAATACAGCTAAACTACATTTTTGCCATCCAATACATCTAAACTGTATTCCCCCCAACTTAATACAGCTAAACTGCATTCTCCCCCCAACTCAATACAGCAAAACTGCATTCCCCCTTCCAATTACAACTAAACTGCATTCTCTCCCCACCTAATACAGCTAAACTGCATTCTCCCCCAACCCAATACAGCTAAACTACATTCTCCCCCACCCCAATACAGCTAAACTACATTCTCCCCAACCTAATAAAGCTAAACTACATTCTCCCCCACCCGAATACAGCTAAACTACATTCTCCCCCAACCCAATACAGCTAAACTACATTCTCCCCCCACTTTAATACAGCTAAACTGCATTCTCCCCCAACCCAATACAGCAAAACTGCATTCCCCCCATCCAAATACAGCTAAACTGCATTCTCTCCCCACCTAATACAGCTAAACTGCATTCTCCCCAACCCAATACAGCTAAACTGCATTCTCTGCCACCCAACACAGCTAAACTAAATTATCCCACAACCAATGCAGCTAAACTACATGCTCCCCCAACGCAATACAGCTAAACTGCATTCTCCCCAACCCAATACAGCTAAACTGCATTCTCCCCCAACCCAATACAGCTAAACTGCATTCTCCCCCAACCCAATACAGCTAAAATGCATTCTCCCCCAATCCAATACAGCTAAACTACATTCTTCCCCAACCCAATACAACTAAACTAAATTATCCCACAAACCAATACAGCTAAACTACATTCTCCCCCACCCTAATACAGCTAAACTGCATTCTCCCCCAACTCAATACAGCAAAATTGCATTCACCCTTACAAATACAGCTAAACTGCATTCTCTCCCCACCTAATACAGCTAAACTGCATTTCCCCCAACCCATTACAGCTAAATTGCATTATCCCCTAACCCAATACAGCTAAACTATATTCTCCTTCACCCAATACAGCTAAACTATATTCTCCCCCACCCTAATACACCTAAACTGCATTCTCCCCCAACCCAATACAGCAAAACTGCATTCCCCCATCCGAATACAGCTAAACTGCATTCTCTCCCCACCTAATACAGCTAAACTGCATTTCCCCCCCACCCCAATACAGCAAAACTGCATTTTCAGCAACGCAAATACAGCTAAACTGCAATCCCCCCACCTGAATACAGCTAAACTGCATTTTCTACCTACCCAATAAAGCTAAACTGAATTCTCTCCCACCCAAATACAGCTCAACTGCATTCTCCCCACCTAAATACAACTAAACTGTCTCCTCCCCACCCCAATACAGCTAAACTGCATCCCCCCACCCCAATACAGCTAAACTGCCTCATCTCCACCCCAATACAGCAAAACTGTATTCCCCCACCCGAATACAGCTAAACTACATTTTCTCCACACCTAACACAGCTAAAATGCATTCTCCCCCAAGCACATACAGCTAAACTTCATTCTCCCCCAACCCAATACAGCTAAACTACATTTTCCCCAAACCAAATACAGCTAAACTGCATTCCCTCCCCACCAAATACAGCTAAACTGCCTCCTCCCCACCCCAATACAGCTAAACTGCATCCCCCCACCCCAATACAGCTAAACTGCCTCTTCTCCACCCCAATACAGCAAAACTGTATTCCCCCCCCCCCACCCGAATACAGCTAAACTACATTCTCTCCCCACCTAATACAGCTAAACTGCATTCTCCCCCAAGCACATACAGCTAAACTGCATTCTCCCGAACCCAATACAGCTAAACTACGTTTTCCCCAACCCAATACAGCTAAACTGCATTCTCTCCGCACCAAATACAGCTAAACTGCATTCTCCCCCAACCCAATACAACTAAACTACCTTCTCCACCCACCCAATACAGCTAAACTGCATTCTCTCCCAACCCAATACAACTAAACTACATTCTCCTCCACCCAATACAGCTAAACTGCATTCTCTCCCAACCCAATACAGCTAAACTACATGCTCCCCAACCCAATACATCTAAACTGCATTCTCTCCCCCACCCTAATACAGCTAAACTGCATTCTCCCCCAACCCAATACAGCTAAAATGCATTCTCCCCCAATCCAATACAGCTAAACTACATTCTTCCCCAACCCAATACAACTAAACTAAATTATCCCACAAACCAATACAGCTAAACTACATTCTCCCCCCACCCTAATACAGCTAAACTGCATTCTCCCCCAACTCAATACAGCAAAATTGCATTCACCCTTACAAATACAGCTAAACTGCATTCTCTCCCCACCTTATACAGCTAAACTGCATTTCCCCCAACCCATTACAGCTAAATTGCATTATCCCCTAACCCAATACAGCTAAACTATATTCTCCTTCACCCAATACAGCTAAACTATATTCTCCCCCACCCTAATACACCTAAACTGCATTCTCCCCCAACCCAATACAGCAAAACTGCATTCCCCCATCCGAATACAGCTAAACTGCATTCTCTCCCCACCTAATACAGCTAAACTGCATTTCCCCCCCACCCCAATACAGCAAAACTGCATTTTCAGCAACGCAAATACAGCTAAACTGCAATCCCCCCACCTGAATACAGCTAAACTGCATTTTCTACCTACCCAATAAAGCTAAACTGAATTCTCTCCCACCCAAATACAGCTCAACTGCATTCTCCCCACCTAAATACAACTAAACTGTCTCCTCCCCACCCCAATACAGCTAAACTGCATCCCCCCACCCCAATACAGCTAAACTGCCTCATCTCCACCCCAATACAGCAAAACTGTATTCCCCCACCCGAATACAGCTAAACTACATTTTCTCCACACCTAACACAGCTAAAATGCATTCTCCCCCAAGCACATACAGCTAAACTTCATTCTCCCCCAACCCAATACAGCTAAACTACATTTTCCCCAAACCAAATACAGCTAAACTGCATTCCCTCCCCACCAAATACAGCTAAACTGCCTCCTCCCCACCCCAATACAGCTAAACTGCATCCCCCCACCCCAATACAGCTAAACTGCCTCTTCTCCACCCCAATACAGCAAAACTGTATTCCCCCCCCACCCGAATACAGCTAAACTACATTCTCTCCCCACCTAATACAGCTAAACTGCATTCTCCCCCAAGCACATACAGCTAAACTGCATTCTCCCGAACCCAATACAGCTAAACTACGTTTTCCCCAACCCAATACAGCTAAACTGCATTCTCTCCGCACCAAATACAGCTAAACTGCATTCTCCCCCAACCCAATACAACTAAACTACCTTCTCCACCCACCCAATACAGCTAAACTGCATTCTCTCCCAACCCAATACAACTAAACTACATTCTCCTCCACCCAATACAGCTAAACTGCATTCTCTCCCAACCCAATACAGCTAAACTACATGCTCCCCAACCCAATACATCTAAACTGCATTCTCTCCCCCACCCTAATACAGCTAAACTGCATTCTCCCCCAATCCAATACAGCTAAACTGCATTCTCCCCCAAGCCCATACAGCTAAACTGCATTCTCCCCCAACCCAATACAGCTAAACTGCATTCTCTCCCCACCAAATACAGCTAAACTGCATTCTCCCCCAACCCAATACAACTAAACTACATTCTCCACCAACCCAATACAGCTAAACTACATTCTCCTCCGCCCAATACAGCTAAACTGCATTCTCTCCCAACCCAATACAGCTAAACTACATTCTCCCCAACCGAATAAAGCTAAACTGCATTCTCTCCCCACCAAATACAGCTAAACTGCATTCTCCCCCAACCCAATACAACTAAACTACATTCTCCACCAACCCAATACAGCTAAACTGCATTCTCTCCCCACCAAATACAGCTAAACTGCATTCTCCCCCAACCCAATACAACTAAACTACATTCTCCCCCAACCCAATACAACTAAACTACATTCTCCACCAACCCAATACAGCTAAACTGCATTCTCTCCCCACCAAATACAGCTAAACTGCATTCTCCCCCAACCCAATACAACTAAACTACATTCTCCACCAACCCAATACAGCTAAACTGTATTCTCCTCCATATGAGACCGGGAGATGCGTAGCTTCAGGCTGACAGTCCAGCTGATCCTCCAGACCACCAACCCAATACAGCTAAACTGCATTCTCTCCCCACCAAATACAGCTAAACTGCATTCTCCCCCAAGCCCATACAGCTAAACTGCATTCTCCCCCAACCCAATACAGCTAAACTGCATTCTCTCCCCACCAAATACAGCTAAACTGCATTCTCCCCCAACCCAATACAACTAAACTACATTCTCCACCAACCCAATACAGCTAAACTACATTCTCCATTCATTCCATAGGTAGGAGAGTTTCTAGTGAACGGAAAGGTGCAGGCTTGGGGTAGGGACCAAGCAGTCCCAAATGTAGCAAGAGAACAAAAAAAAAGCAGCACAAAGTTATATTGCAAAAAAATGGATGTTTAATCCAAAAGTCCATAGCACATTACAGCAACAACACACACAGGTATGGAGGTAGGAAAAAGGGGCGTGTCCTTATGTGTTTCGTGCCGCAAGGCACTTAGTCATAGTCATTTTTTGCAATATAACTTTGTGCTGCTTTTTTTTGTTCTCTTGCTGTATTCTCCTCCACCCAATACAGCTAAACTGCATTCTTTCCCAACCCAATACAGCTAAACTACATTCTCCCCAACCCAATACAGCTAAACTGCATTGTCCTCCACTCAATACAGCTAAACTTTACTCTCCCCCACCCTAATACAGCTTAAATGCATTCTTCCCTAACCCAATACAGCAAAATTGCATTCCCCATCTGAATACAGCCAAACTGCTTTCTCTCCCCACCTAATACAGCTAAACTACATTCTCCCCCACCCCAATACAGCTATACTGCATTCTCCGCCACCCAATACAGCTAAACTGCATTCCCCCCCACCCGAATACAGCAAAAATGCATTCTCTCCCCACCTAATACAGCTAAACTGCATTCTCTCCCCACCTAATACAGCTAAACTGCATTCTCTCCCACCCAAATACAGCTAAACTGTATACTCCCCACACAAATACAGCTAAACTGCCTCCTCCCCACCCCAATACAACTAAACTGCATTCCCCCACCCTAAAACAGCTAAACTGCATCCCCCCACCCCAATACAGCTATAATGCCTCCACTCCACACCAATACAGCAAAACTGTATTCCTCCCACCCTATTACAGCTAAACTGTATTCCCCTCCACCCAATACAGCTAAACTGTATTCTCTCCCAACCCAATACAGCTAAACTACATTCTCCCCAACCCAATACAGCTAAACTGTATTCTCCTCCACCAAATACAGCTAAACTGCATTCTCCCCCAACCCAATACAACTAAACTGTATTCTCCACCAACCCAATACAGCTAAACTGTATTCTCCTCCAACCAATACAGCTAAACTACATTCTCCCCAACCCAATACAGCTAAACTGCATTCTCTCCCCACCTAATACAGCCATACTGCAATCTCCCCCAACCCATTACAGCTAAACATCATTCTCCCCCAACCCAATACAGCTAAACTGTATTCTCCTCCACTCAATACAGCTAAACTATTTTCTCCCCCCACCCTAATACAGCTTAAATGCATTCTTCTCTAACCCAATACAGCAAAACTGCATTCCCCATCTGAATACAGCTAAACTGCATTCTCTCCCCACCTAATACAGCTAAACTACATTCTCCCCCCACCCCAATACAGCTAAACTGCATTCTCCACCACCCAATACAGCTAAACTGCATTCCCCCCACCAGAATACAGCTAAACTGCATTCCCCCACCAGAAAACAGCTAAACTGCATTCTCTCCCCACCTAATACAGCTAAACTGCATTCTCTCCCACCCAAATATGGATAAACTGTATACTCCACACGCGAATACAGCTAAACTGCCTCCTCCCCACCACAATACAGCTAAACTGCATTCTCTCCCAACCCAATACAGCTAAACTGCATTCCCCCTCCCAAATACAGCTAAACTGCATTTACTCCCACCCTACCACAGCTAAACTGCCTCCCCCCACCCCAATACAGCAAAACAGTTTTTACTCCCACCCTACCACAGCTAAACTGCCCCCACCCAATACAGCTAAACTGCCTCCCCCCACACAATACAGCTAAACTGCATTCTCCCCCAACAACAATAAACATAACGATAGACCTCAATCGGCCCATTGTCATCTATTTATAACCCTATTCCACAAATTGACCCCTGTATGGGATCCAACTGCAAATTCCCCTACATATATTTTAATATTCAGTTTTAAAACCTTAACCCCTTAATGACCGGACCATTTTTCAATTTTCTTACCCTTAATGACAATGGCTATTTTTACATTTCTGCAGTGTTTGCGTTTAGCTGTAATTTTCCTCTTACTCATTTACTGTACCCACACATATTATATACCGTTTTTCTCGCCATAAAATGGACTTTCTAAAGATATCATTATTTTCATCATATCTTATAATATACTAAAAAAAAAAGATAAAATATGAGGAAAAAATGGAAAAAAACACACTTTTTCTAACTTTGACCCCCAAAATCTGTTACACATCTACAATCACCAAAAAACACCCATGCTAAATAGTTTCTAAATTTTGTCCTGAGTTTAGAAATACCCAATGTTTACACATTCTTTGCTTTTTTTGCAATTTATGGAGCAATAAATACAAGTAGCACTTTGCTATTTCCAAACCACTTTTTTTCAAAATTAGCGCTAGTTACATTGGAACCCTGATATCTGTCAGGAATACCTGAATATCCCTTGACATGTATATATATTTTTTTTTTAGAAGACAACCCAAAGTATTGATCTAGGCCCATTTTGGTATATTTCATGCCACCATTTCACCGCCAAATGCGATAAAAAAAAAAAAAAGTTAACTATTTCACAAATTTTGTCACAAACTTTAGGTTTCCCACTGAAATTATTTACAAACAGCTTCTGCAATTATGGCACAAATGGTTGTAAATGCTTCTCTGGGATCCCCTTTTTTCAGAAACAGACTTATATGGCTTTGGGATTGCTTTTTGGTAATTAGAAGGCAGCTAAATGCCGCTGCGCACCATACGTGTTTTATGCCCAGGAGTGAAGGGGTTAATTAGGGAGCTTGTAGGGTTAATTTTAGCTTTAGTGTAGTGTAGTAGACAACCCCAAGTATTGATCTAGGCCCATTTTGGTTTTTTTATGCCACCATTTCACCGCCAAATGCGAGCAAATAAAAAAAAAAACTTTACATTTTTCACAATTTTAGGTTTCTCACTGAAATAATTTACAAATAGCTTGTGCTATTATGGCAGAAATTATTGTAAAAGCTTCTCTGGGATACCCTTTGTTCAGAAATAGCAGACTTATATGGCTTTGGCGTTGCTTTTTGGTAATTAGAAGGCCGCTAAATGCTGCTGCGCACCACACGTGAATTATGCCCAGCAGTGAAGGGGTTAAATTAGGTAGCTTTTAGGGAGCTTGCAGGGTTAATTTTAGAGATCAGCCTCCCACCTTACACATCCCACCCCCTGATCCCTCCCAAACAGCTCTCTTCCCTCCCCCACCCCACAATTGTTACCGCCATCTTAAGTACTGGCAGAAAGTCTGCCAGTACTAAATAAGAGGGTTTTTTTTTTTTTTAAATAAAAATAATAAAATCTTTTAGCTGGGATGGACCCCTGCCTTAGCCCCAACCTCCCTGATCCCCCCTCCAGCTCTCTAACCCTCTCCCCTACCTAATTACCGCCATCTTGGGTACTGGCAGCTGTCTGCCAGTACCCACTTGGGCCCCAAAAAACAAAGTATTTTTATTTTATTTTTCAATTAACTCTTTCTGTAGTGTAGCAGCCCCTCCACAATACCCCCACAATAACCCCACCCCCTCCCAGATCCATTTATATTTGAAATTTTTTTTTTTACCTTTCCCTGGTTTTTTGCCCTCATTGGTGTCAGTGTGGCTAATGCGCGCGCGTGCACGTGCACATGCACGCGCGCCTCGTGCACACGCACAGTGCGCACACACTATGTTCACGTGCACGCGCGCGTCTCGTGCACACGCGGGCACGCTCCCTCCCACCCGGACAACGGCACCATCACTACCGGTGCAGAGAGGGCCACAGAGTGGCTCTCTCTGCATCGGAGGCTTGTAAAGGGGTATTGCAGGATGCCTCCATATTAAGGCATCACTGCAATACCCTCAGAGCTGCTGGAAGCGATTGTGATCACTTCCAGCACTCTGTTAGACAACTGACGTACCAGGTACGTCCATTGTCATTAACTGCTTGTTAATGCATGACGTACCTGGTACGTCAGTTCTCATTAAGGGGTTAAAGGGACACTGAACCCAACTTTTTTTCTTTCGTGATTCAGATAGAGCATGCAATTTTAAGCAACTTTCTAATTTACTACTATTATCAATTTTTCTTTGTTCACTTGCTATCTTTATTTTTAAGTGTGTTCGTATGTATTTATATGTGTATATATGTATTTACAGACATATACACATATAAACACATAAATACATATGTATACATACAGACATGCGAAAATAAAGTACACCCTCTTTGAATTGTATGGTTTTACGTATCAGGACATAATAACAATCATCTGGTCCTTAGCAGTTCTTAAAATTAGGTATATACAACATCAGATGAACAACAACCCATGACTTATTACTCTGTGTCATGATTTATTTAACAAAACTAAAACTAAAAGGGAGAAGCCATGTGTGAAAAACTAAGTACACCCTTCCATAGGAATTAAGAAGCTAAGTAGCAGACAGGTGCTGCTAATTAAATACCCTTGATTAATTGTGTGACAACCTCTATGAAAGCTGAAGTTTTATCAGTTTGCTGGTCTGGAGCATTCAGGTGTGTGTTAACACAATGCCAAGGATGAAAGACATCAGCAATGACCTTAAAAAAGCAAAGTTGCTGGAAATCAATCTGGGAAGGGTTATAAGGCCATTTCCAAACAATTTAAAGTCCATCACTCTACAGTGAGAAAGATTATTCACAAGTGGAAAACATTTAAGTCAGTTGCCAATCTTCCCAGGAATGGACATCTCAGCAAATTCACCCCAAGGTCAGACCATGCAATGCTCAGATAAATTGCAAAAAAATGAGGAGTTACATCTCAGACTCTACAGGCCTCAGTTAGAAAGATAAATGTTAAATTTCATGACAGTACAATTAGAAAAATACTGAACAAGTATGGTTTGTATGGAAGGGTTGGCAGTAGAAAGATTCTTCTCTCTAAAAAGAACAAGGCAGCACAGCTTAGCTTGCAAATTTACATCTGAACAAACCACAAGACTACTGGAACAATGTCCTTTGGACAGACAAGACCAAAGTGGAGATGTTTGACTAAAATGCACAGTGCCATGTTTGGCGAAAACCCAAACACAGCATATCAGCACAAACACCTCATACCAACTGTCAAGCACGGTGGTGGAGGGGTGATGAATTGGGCTTGTTTTGCAGCTACAGGACCTGGGCACCTTGAAGTTATTGAGTCAAACATTTACTATTCTGTATACCAAAGTATTCTAGAGTCAAATGTGAGTCCATCTGCCCTCAAATCTCTATGAACTGAAGCAATGTTGTATTGAATAGTGGGCCAAAATTCCTCCACAATGATGTAAGAAACTGATAAAATCATACAGAAAATGATTACTTCAAGTTATTGCTGCTAAAAGTAGTTCTAGTAGATATTGAATCAAGGTCTACTTAGTTTTTCACACATGGCATCTCCATTTTGGCTTTATGTTTGTTAAATAAATCATGACACAGTGTAATATGTCATACATTGTTCATGTGAGGTTGTATTTATCTAATTATAAGACCTGCTAAGGACCAGATGATTGTTAAATTACACATAATGCTACCAACAGAAGTGCTCAACAAGGCTCAACTTTACAATCAATTTAAATTGAAGATCACAGAAACAGAGAGTTTAAACATAGTCCTAAGGCAGAACATTAAAGTCCTATTTGATTCTCTGAATAATTTAGTAGGTTGCAGTAACAAAGTCCAGTGGTCACTGTTGTTTAATTTTTCAATACACCAAATGGTATAGAGGGTGAGACTGTTGGGGGATACTAGATAGGTACAGCAAGCACAGCTGGTTTAAAAAAGGCTGTCACCAGTATAGTAGACACAGGATACACAGCAGGTACAGTATACCTAGTGGGTACTGTTGGTAAGACTGTCACAGGATACCAGGTAGGTACAGCAGTCACAGTTGGTTTGAGGAAGGCTGTCACTGGTATAGTATACACAGGATGTACAACAGGTACAGGATACCTAGTGGGTACTGTTGGTGAGACTGTCACAGGATACCAGGAAGGTGTAGCAGGCACAGCTTCAGGAACAAGGTGAGCATACATAGGTATCAGGTAAGTATTCTTGGACTCTGGAACAAGGTGAACATACACAGGTATCAGGTAAGTATGCTTGACTTTCAAGAACCAGGTGAGCATATACAGGCGCAAGGTAAGTATGAATAGTGTACAGGAACCAGGTGAGCATATGCAGGTACAAGGTAAGTATGCTTGGCGTACAGGAACCAGGTGTGCATAAGCAGGTTCAGGGTAAGTATGCTAGCTTCAGAAATAAGGTAGACTTTTCAATAACTCAGAGTCCTCCAGGTGGGAGTTCCTGTAATTTGGACATGGGTCATTTAAGTCTAGGTAGCCTGTGGCCGCGCACACCTAGAAAGAAGCAACAGCTGTAGCAGGAGCCTGGCCCTGGCATTCCTCCACATGGGACGCTGAGGCCAGAGAAGCAGACTTCGATGTCTCTTCATGACCACCACAGATAAGTATCTGACATCTGCTCAGAAACTAAGCAGTTTTCTGTGCTGTAGTGTCTGTTAAGAGTGATTGCTAGTTTGTGAATCTGTTCCCTCTTGTAAATGTGTGTATGTGTGTGTATATATATGTGTGTATATACTGTACATATATATATTATATATGTGTGCGTGCATGTTTTTATGTGTGTATATTTATGTGTCTGTGTGTGTATCTGTGTTTCATGTGTTTGTATGTGTGCATGTGTAGATGTGTATGTGTGTGAGTGTGTGTATGTCTTTGGGTGTGTATGTGTGTGTGTGTATATATATATATCATTAGCTATGTTTGAAAGGGGTGTTGCTCAAATTAGGGAACTTTGCCATGGGGTCCAGTGACTTCTAGGTACGCACTGTCTCAAAATGAGCTGCAGCTACCAATTTAGATCACATAAAACCATGTAAGATATATTACTGAAGCGAGAAAAATCTACAATAGCTGTATATTAGTTACAAGCAAAAGACAAACATTTCATTTATTTTTGGAAGAAATAATGCACCTGGCTCACTGAAATGGTATTTAACATTGTTAAATGTGCTTGCCGAGCATTTTAAATAGATGAAGGTTTTCTCTCAGGTATTAGAAGTAGATATTTATTTTCCCGGTGAACATGAAGAGACAAAATGCTAATATTTGGCTGCTTCTGAGGATATAAATAAAGCACCCATATCAGGTGGAAAAAAATGATTAGCCAAAATAATGCTTACATAATGTTTTTTTGTGAATATGGGCTGCAATTTGCTTATGCAAAAACATCAGCGCTTTGCATACAGTAGGTCACAGTAAACTAATGACAAGTATACTTTTAGAAAATAGTATACTTGTCTTTAAAGGGGCAGTAAAGTCAAAATTAAACGTATATGAATTGGATAGAGCATGATATTTTAAACACCTTTCAAAATTACTTATTTTACCAATTTTGATTAGTTTTCTTGGCATCCTTTGTTAAAGAGTAATCATAGGTGGTCTCAGGAGCATGCATGTGTGTTTAGCTATCTGGCAGCAGTGTTTGCAACAATGTTTATAGCAATGCTATACATAGTTGCAAACAAAGCCACCATATAATGCTACAGACACTCTATGACAGCAGAGTTTGCATCTATATATAACATTGTTTTAAGCATTTTTGCCTGATGGCTATGAACACATGCACGCTCCTGAGCTCACCTATGATTACTCTTTAACAAAGGATACCAGGAGAACTAAGGGAAATTGATAATATAAGTAAATTGGAAAGTTGTTTAAAATTGCATGCTCTGTCTAAATCATGAAAGTTTAATTCTGACTTTACAGTCCCTTTAAAATTCTGTATACATGAACAAAGTAGAAATATGACTGCTAATGTTATTTCAACAAGGCATGTGTATTCGGAGATTTCGGATACCTCAGAATGTGGATGAAGGAGGCGGCTTGTGGCCTTTTTTTTTTTTTCAGAGCCGGATTTCTTCTTGTGATAGTAAAACACATTAAAGGGACAGTCTACACTAAAATTGTTATTGTATAAAAAGATAGACAACGCCTTTACTACCCATGTCCAGCTTTGCACAACTAACATTGTTATATTAATATTTTTTATAACATTTCAACCTCTAAATTTCTGCCTGTTTAAAAACCACTATAGACAGCCTCTTATCACATGCTTTTTTATTAGCTTTTCACAACAGGAGTCTGCTAGTTCATGTGGGCCATATAGATAACATTGTGTTCACACCTGGGGAGTTATTTAAGAGTCAGGGGGCTAACAGAAGATGCTTGGATACAAGGTAATCACAGAGGTATAAAGTATATTAATTTTTACTGTGTTGATTTTGCAAAACTGGAGAATGGGTAATAAAGGGATTATCTATCTGTTAAAACAATAATTATTATATTGTAGACTGTCCCTTTAAGATCTGAATTTGCACAAAACTTAGTGTGTTGCACTTTCATAAGAAGAAATCCGGATCCAAAAACAGACGAATAGCATTAGCAGCCGCCTTAGACCGCATTAGGAGGCATTAAAAACCTCAGAATGCACATGCCTAATTTCAACCAAAACATATGAGAATTTTAAAGGGACTTAAAACCCCAAAAAATGATTTCATGATTTACATAGAACATCGACCTTTCAATAACTGTACAATTTACTTCTATGATAAAATAATCTTTTTTTTCTTGTTGTCCTTTGTTGAAAAGCAGGAAGGTAAGCTCAGGAGTGTGCACGTGTCTGCAGCACTATATGGCAACACTTTTGCAACAATGTTATTCATTAGCAAGAACACTAGATGGCAGCACTATTTCCTGTCATGTCGTTCTCCAGACGTGCACGCTACCTATCGAGATTTATCTTCGACAAAAAGTAGCACGAGAAGAAAGCAAATTTGATCATAGAAGTAAATTGGAAACATTTTTAAAATTGTATTCTCTATCTGAATCATGAAAGAAATAATCTGGGTTTAACCCTTTAATGTTAGGGGGAAATCACCTGTGCACATGTCTAAGTTTTATTAGTTAAAAAAGTGAATTTTTTTATTTTTTAACTTAAATTATTCTAACAGGAATCATTTGTTTCTGGTGACGTTTCTTAATGTAATCCAATAAGGCGCGCGTAATTTCAGTGTGTTTTTCCCATGCACAAAACCAAGGCCACATTTGAAAACTCTTTGGGGTATTCTGTAATAAGAAGGAAGTGTTCTGGGTAAGTTCTTTAATCTGTGGAATTTGAAAGTGAAGAAATGCCTCTGTAAATAAATCTTTATATATCAAGAATTTGGACTGTGATAAGAAAAACAGGACTGGCTTACGTTAAATAAAGGGACAGTAAACACAAAAATGTTATTGTTTAAAAAGATAGATAATCTCTTTATTACCCATTCCCCAGTTTTTACCTCTGTGATTACCTTGTATCTAAGCCTCTGCAGACTGCCCCCTTATTTCAGTTCTTGCATTTCAGGCAATTAGTGCTGACTCTTAAATAACTTCATGGGCGTGAGCACAATGTAATCTATATGGCACATGTGAACTAACGCCCTCTAGCTGTAAAACTGGCAAATGCACTGAGATAAGAGGTGGCTTTCAAGGGCTAAGAAATTAGCATATGAGCTTATCTAGGTTTAGCCTCCAACTTTTATATCAAGAGAACAAAGCAAAATTGATAATAAAAGTAAATTGGAAAGTTGTTTAAAATTACATGCCCTATCTGAATCCTGACAGTTCAATTTGGAAACAGACAAAAAGAGTGGTCCGGAAGTGGTCTCAATCCATATAGGGTAAAAAACGATCCTTTATTCTTTGAGAGTTTAAAAATAAACACAGTTCGTGACAGGGTGCAAAAGGTTAACAGATCTTACGCGTTTCGGCTAGTGCCGTATTCATAGTCCTTTTACTTTGGACTTTACTTTCCCTTTAAGTAAACTAATAATGATAAAAGTGCTGATGATAAACAAAGAAAATGGCTAATTATGAGCACACTGACATCGAAAAGGACTCGGCATCTGTTTCATATTGATAATTTTCAAAAAATAGATTGCAAACAATCCCGAAATTAATTCCAAACTATTTTTATTTTTTTGGTATTCACCCATTTTAATAAATAAATAACAAAAACAAAAGACTTCAAAATCCCAGCTGGTTTGCTTAAAATGTATATTTAAAGATTACAGAAAAATATCATATGGAACCGGAGTCTTTTTCAGTGAAATTGTGTGTTTAAACCCTGTTGGATATTGGCATGTTTTTAAAGTAAAGCCTATGTTGTTGACAAACCTATAGATTGTAGGATCAAAATCTAATTGCGACAAATTTCCTAAAGCAGCATTTTGTTTCCTTTTGCCAAATCTGCTGTAGCATCTTTTGAGACTTCCATATAATCTACAGAAACTAAAAAGGCAGATTATGTTTTCTGTTTTATGTCATATGGTTTTGTGCAGTCCAGAACATGGAAAAGATTGTATGTTCTGACAACAAACATGTGAGCTTATTTATTTATTTTCATATCAAAGAAAGATTGCATATTGAGACTTTGAGCGCTCTGATAAGCAGGGGGTGTGTGCAGAATGCCGTCTGCAGGCAATGTTTTACTCATATTTGAACTACTGTCAACAATAATGAAAACTACAAAAGGATATATCAACCAAGACTTGGATATCAAACTGATTCAGTAGATAGTATATAAAGTAGAAAGTTTGTTAAAGCAAATGTAAACATTATTTTTTATTGTAACTCAGTTGCTGTCCCTGAGTTTGTATTTTGAAATATTTATTTATATTTTACATTGATTTTTTGTGTGAAAGCTTTTCAAAGTTATCATTTTGCATTATAGATATTCAGACATAAGGTATTACAGTTTTTTTTAATTGTTAAGCAAGGAATAAGCTGGCAATACAATATATATATTCAGACAATTTGCACATTTTGTGTCAAATTACAAGTGGAGTGCTAAATATCGCTTTTATGAAAGTGATATTAGCGCTCCACTGTGTAATACCAGCGCATGCTAATGTTCGCTGGTATTACAAGTTAACAGCAATGCGAACGCAAGCTCACATTCGCATTGCGCTTCCATAGGCTCTAATGGGAGCCTCGTTCTGATGATATTACAGATGGCGTCACAACATCATACAGTGAAGGGGGTAAGTAGTGCAATGAAGGGCAGCATTTTTAAATATATACTGTATGTATATGACTTTATGCATATATATGTATGTGTTAATGTGTGTGTATATATACATGTATTAAAATATAGAAGAAGAGATAAAGTTAATCTTGCAAATAAAATCCAACTTTATTGATCCACGATTAAAATCAGGTTACAGCCGAACAAGGCACACACAAACATATAGCGTAACACAAACCACAAAACTGCCTGTGAGAACGCTACTGTCTGAGTGCTGTGAGCTTCACTGGCGGTTTGAAGAGCAATTCAATTTGCATGCACTTGACAGGCGGCAATAGGTACGGAACATAGAGCCAGCAGGAATTTAGCCTAGCGTGACCTAAGAAGTCTCCCGCAAGGATATCAGGTACTCTGTTTGAATTTTGCTGTGTGGTCTATCAGATTGTAAGCAGCATTTGGGGAGCACCTTAAACCTCATTTGGGGTCCCACCATTGAATATTTGAACCCAGGACTAGGAATTTCTCTCACCTCTTCTTTCTTAATCACATATTAACACATAAATAAATATGTATGTAAGCATATACAAATATATTTACTGGGAACACACATTTCCCATAGACCGCAATGTAAAGGCACTTTTCAGTGCCATTTTTTTCCAAACACACCACTCCCACCAACTTTAGACCCTAAAAACTGCATAGTGCAGATGTTTTAATTTTATTTTTTTTAAATGCTCCTTTTTTAAAAAATAAAAAAATATTATGCCTTCTATTTTGAGGGCATTTGGGGCACTTTTAGATCGGATCTCTGGTTAATTTTCTGAACGATAATTGTTACCTTGATCTCGCAGTAGCAATTACCAGCCCCTTGCAATAGCTAGTTAGTTATCGCATGCAATAATTTAGCTCTCCACTTGTAATCTAGCCCTTAATCTTAAAGGACAATAAAGTCCCTTTTAATAGGTTTTTAATTCACATAAATATATGATACATCTTTTAAAAATATCTATAATTAATCACTGTTTTATAATATTATTAAGAGTATAAACCCCTCTTTTGAAGATGCCCCTGTCCGCACCAATGCAACCCAAAGCTGACCGGTGGCCAATTTATTTTATGTAGTGCACTTACAGAGCTACCACGCATGCAAAATGGCTCGGTCAGCGAGCTCTACTAATAGGGGCGAGCAGTTAGCTTTGGCTTGGTAGACAAAATGTGCAGTAGCGCTATGAGCAAGCGCTTCCCAATATAAAAATAGTAGCCACATTGAGGGTAGAGAGGTGCACTTTGGGAATAGGGATTTGAAAGGTAAATAAAACTTATAAAAAGTTGATTTTGGATACTATTGGATAAAAAAAGGTATAATATATTTATGGTACTTAAGAAGGGGATTTTATTGTAACCTTGACTGTCCCTTTAAATGGGCTTTCCAGTGTTAAAATTAAATTAACTATAAAGTAATGTATTTTACTATGTGTTTAACCTTTGCAGAAGGGTTAAATATGCAGTCATAGTTGTGCTCCTGTGCCACCCAAGATGTATACACAGCTGGTGAGAACATTTGAAACAGGCATATATGCATATGCTCTTAAAGGGACACTGAACCCAAAATGTTCTCTTGTGATTCAGATAGAGCATGCAATTTTAAGCAACTTTCTAATTTATTCCTATTATCAATTTTTCTTTGTTCTGTTGCTATCTTTATTCGAAAAGGCAGGCATAAAAGCTTTGGAGCCGGCCTAATTTTGTTCAGTACCCTGTAAAGGGCTTGCTGATTGGTGCTGCATTTAGCCATCCAATCAGCAAGCACAACCCAGGCTCTCAACCTAAAATGGGCCGGCTCCAAAGCTTTTATTCCTGCTTTTTCAAATAAAGATAGCAAGAGAACGAAGAAAAATTGATAATAGAAGTAAATTAGAAAGCTGCTTAAAATCGCATGCTCTATCTGAATCATGAAAGAAAAAAATTGGGTTTAGTGTCCCTTTATTGCTTCTATTACATTTCTATTGGTCTAATTATCATAACGTTTATCACTAGGTGATTTTTTTTTATTATTACTAATGTCTTTGACATATTAAATGGAAAGTGTAGTATTTCTTGATATAATAGTTTCATGAATATAATGTTACCCCCCCCCCCTCATTCTGGCAGTTAGCTGATTCTAAGCCTACCTAGGTTTAATCTTCAACAAAAGATTATGCAAAATATCAGACCACGGATTATAATACAGGCTACCATAGACCACTGCCAAGTCCACCAGTGCAAAATAGTAAGTGGTAGCTGCACAAGTATTTAAAAAAAATAAAAAACATACTTAAAACGTTTCAGGGGAATCCCTCTTAAAGTGACAGTCTAGTCAAAATTAAACTTTCATGATTTAGATTGGGCATGCAATTTGCAATTGTTCTCTTTGTATTCTTTATTGAAATCTAAACCTAGGTAGGCTCATATGCTAATTTCTAAACCCTTGAAGGCCGCCAATTATCTGAATGCATTTTGACAGTTTTTCACCACTAGAGGGCATTAGTTCATATGTGTCAAATAGATAACATTGTGCTTGTGGAATTACCTAGGAGTCAGCACTGATTAGCGAAAATGCAAGTCTGTAAGAAGAAGTGAAATAAGGAGGCAGTCTGCAGAGGCTTAGATACAAGATAATCACAGAAGCAAAAAGTAAATACATTTAACCGTGTTGGTTATGAAAAACTAAAGCGTGGGTAATACAAATTTGGCTTTCATGTTCCTTTAAATGCCGAAAAAAAGGGAGAAAGAAGAAAATTCACAATTGTAATCAAGTAAATATTATAACAAATAGTAACCAAAAATAAAAACCCCAATAAAAATATAACTATTCCAATTATCTCTCAAATTTAAAATATGGGGCAAAATGTACACCAAATTAAGTTTTTATTAATGTATATAAAACAATCAAAGCAATTCGAATTACTTTTCTTTTAGATGCAGGAGAAATCACTTTCTATCCATATACTTAAAACCCTAATTTTTTCTCAGTAGGAACATTTGTATTTTGTGTGCTGGAAATGATCTGATTAGCGGTTTACCATACACACAGCTTTTAATTATTCCTGATGAGCTGCTGAATTACGCAGACTGTTTGTTTCAATAATGTTCTTTAAATTAGAATAGGGCAGTTACTCAGACAGCTGTCATGAAATATAATCATTTGAAAAGTTTTGAGATAATGACAGCAAAACAGAAATGGCTGTGATTTTTCAGAAAATTCCCATGATTTTGTCACGTGGATTATGTTTGCGTAATTAACTCGAGCAATGTACCGAGATGTAAGGAACAAGAAAACTTCACAAGTAAAAATGTTACTTCACATCATTATATAAAAGCTAAACATGAAACATGAAGTGTGTTAATAGCACAATATATGTTGCAATACACCACTGAACAATTTAGGTCAGTTCCTTGCAATGTTTAATTAGACTAATATATATGTTTGTAATTAACAGCAGATGTGACAAGCTAATGTGTCCGTGTACATACAAATTAACCTTTGCTCATCAGCTGCTCAAGTCTGTGAGAAAACTGCCATGTTTGCTTGTGTTCCAGTGAACCAAAATCAAATTAAAATGTAATTACAAAAATAAATGTTCATACAAAATGCCTTTCATTTCAAGCATCATCCTCAGGATACTCTATCAACCACAAAAAAAAAGATACTTTACACAATTAATACAAACAGATATTTTCACTCTTTTGGAAAATTTGCATGATGTTAATTCTTTGGGGAAAATTAATTTGTAAATTATATTTCCCCCTGGAAGTATGAGTCATCTGTATCTCAGTTAGCAACAGTATTTAAGATTTACATATTTTGCAGTTTGCTTAAATAATGCAGTAAGCACGTTGGAAATGTGCCACATCTACTAAAGGAAAATACAGACTCTCTGGGTGTTAGGTATGATAATTTTTATTCTGTCGCAGATTATTTTTGGATTTACTAAACAAGCAGAAGAAGTCTGTTGGAGGGGAAAAAAATAAACAAAACAAAGCTAAGAAAAGTATTAAAAATTTTAACACACACACACATATATAGACACACACATATACACACACACACAAACACAATCACACATACATAAACACATTAAAACACACACACTTACATACACACACATACCATATAAATATATATAAATATATATATGTGTGTATGTGTATACACATGCAAACACACATATACACAATCATATACACAATCACAGACACATAAACACACATTTAAAACACACACACACACACACACACCTATAGACACATACACATATACACAACACACAAATATATTTACACAATCACAGATACGTAAACACAAATTTAAAAACAAAAAACAAACTATAGACCCACACACAAACAGATATACACATTCACACACATATAAACACATATTTTAAAAATGTGCACACACATATACACACACTTTTTATACAAGCACCAGTTCACAATTCCTGAATGAGTAAAAAATTGCAGGGGATGAGTACAAAGTTTGACTTTTCCCTATCTTTAACATTGTGTACCTGTTGTTTTTAATCCCTGACTACTAAACGGTAATGATATTCTCCACCCATATCTATCTATCTATCTATCTATCTATTCTATCTATCTGTGAAATGTGCATAGACACAATTCATTAATAAGGTTATTTGTAATTTGTTAGTGAAAAAACATTCATCCCCTATTTCCCATGGGGAACGTCTTCAGAGGAGAAGCTGGAAAACATCTTAAACTTAAATAAAGCTAAACCAGTAACTACTGCTACTGCTACAAGCCAGAAGCCACACAAAAACATTGTTTTAATTATTATTATTATTTATTATTATTCTTTTATTGGGGTTAGGATTGTCCAAGAACAAAATTGAATCAAGGAATCAAGTCAATTCACAAGGAAATTGCTAAACTTTTGAAGTCTTATACCTAAACAGTGTAAATGTAATGTTTGCCTTTAGAGTAGAGGTTTTATTTGCATGAATAAATGTTTGTTTTTTGTTAAAGACCCCTTGATTGTTTTTGAACTGATATTGAAAAAAAAAATCTATTTTTTTTTTTACATTCATCTGAAAATGTAAAACTGTGTTTTAATGTTGTTTCTAAATCATTAATTAATTAAATTAATGGTACTGAGAATTTGACATTCACGTGGGAGCTTGGATTTGGAGTTTAACTAATTTCTCTCTAATGGATTCCTTTCAGTTTAGGAGATGATTGGCGGATAATCAGGCTACATTTCTGGGAAGCAACTTCTCTAATTGGATTGTAATTTAATTCCAAAACTGTGTCATTTAGAAAAAAAAAAAAAAAAAAACACATATCACTTAGGCTTCAAAGGTTCATGGTTCATATGGGTAAATATCTCTTTATTGATTTGTTCTACCATTAAAAAATATTTCAATACAACAAATTAAACTTTTAATAGCAACTGTTACAATCTGCTTTATCCGCTGACATAAACTTACACTGAAGGTTATCTGAACCAACATTCAAATTATAAATTTGAAAATTCAAACATTTAATTTTAATTCCATTGCTTCATTTGGAATTTGAATGGCACATTCAATAGATTGTAATGTAACAATAATTTGAAAACAAATTGCTTGATATTTGAAAAACAATCATTATTTATTTATAATGGGATTCTTTTTTTTAAGCACGTAATCCTTATGCAGAAAATTGTTGAAGGACTTGCATATACACTATATGGAAGATTACAAGTTAGGCTTTTTCTTCTGCGCTCTCCATTGAAGTCTATGGGGAGAAAAAGTTAAGGAAGTCACAATATCCGAGGTCCTGAAGTTAGAGCTCGTCGGGTTTAGCGTGCATGCAAACATTTACTTTCGACTTGTAGTGCGCGCACTAACTGGCTCTTGCAAAAATATTACTTTTATCAATGTTTATGTTCAAGTGGGAGCATAAACATTAATAGTGTGCTACTTGTAATCTAGCACTATATATTTAAAAGTCAGTGGACACCTGACCATCACATCTATAGGAGCATGTTAGACATCCCATAACAAAACCGTGGGTATTAGTATAGAGTTGGCCCTTCTTTCTGGCTATAAAAGCAACAACTCTTCTGGGAAGACTTCCTTCAAGATTTTGGAGTATGTCTCTAGGAATTTGTGAGGTCAGGTACTGATGTTAAACGAGAAGGTCTAGCCCGCAGTAGGCATTTGAATTCATCCCAAAAGTGTTCAGTGGGGTTGAGATCAGGGCCCTGTGCAGGCCACTTGAGTTCTTCCACACCAAGTTCATCAAATCATGTCTTCAACAACCTTGCTTTGTGCGCAGGGGAACAGTCATGCTGGAACAGGAAAGGGCCTTCCCCAAGCTGTTGTCACAATGTTGGAAGCAACCAATCAACACAAATGTATTTGTATCTTGTAGCAATAAGATCATTCTTCACTGGAACTAAGGGCCTAGCCCAAATACAAAAAAACAACTCCAGGCCATTAGCCTTCCTCCACCAAACTTTACAGTAGACACTATGTATTCCAGTAGGTACAGTTCTCCTGGCATCAGCCGCACCCAGATTCCTCTATCAGACTGCCAGATAGTGAAGCGGGATTCATCACTGCTCCAGTGTCTAGTGTTGGCATGCTTTACAGTACACGACTCTAGCCAACATTGATGTAAGGATTGTTTACAGCTGCTCAGCTTTGAAAACTCTTTTCTCGCAGTTTGTGTGCTGATGATGCTTCCAGAGCCAGTTTGGATCTTTGTAGTGAGTGATGTAACAGATAATAGGCGATTTTTACATACTTAAACACTTGTCTGCCCTGCTCTGTAAGTTTTTGTGGCTTGGCTGTTGTTGCTTATTGACACTTTTACTTCACAATAATAGAACTTACAGATGATCATGGGCAGATTTAGTAGAGCAGAGATTGGCATGAGTGCCAAGTTTAAAGTCATTGAACTCTTCAGCTTGACCCATCATACTGCTAATGTTTGTCTATGGAGAGTGCATGGCTTGGTGCTTAACGTCTCTTATGCATATACATGTACTGTATATGTCTGTATGCTAGTGTATGTAAAAAGCAGGAATTTTATTTAATTTCTTTCTTTTTGTGTTTTGTTTTGCCTTTTGAGAACTAGTGAATACATTTTACAGATTTTCTGAACTGAAAGAAATTAGTATACTTCTATTTTTTTTTTAAAAAGAGTACCTTACATAGTTTATTTCTATTTTATTTATCAAATACCCATTCCCTATTTTAGTTCAATCAATTTAAAGATCAAAATCTTGCTATACGAATATTGTCTAGATGTTAAACTCATCTTTAGACCAAAACAAATGTTATCACATTGTTTCTGCATTAATTAATTGCTATAATAATAAGAATAAACAACAACAATTAAAAAAAACAACAACATAACCTTTAAGCAAAGAAATAAACAGTAGAACAGAGTTTAATTAATAAACTGGCTTATTTAATTTAATATAATAAATTAAAGAAATAATAGAATAGAAAACATACAGTATGTCCACTAATGAAAGAAAGGGAATCCATGTGCAAATGACTTTAGAAGTATGGATTGTTGTCAATTTATAGAAATGTTTGCTCCAAACATAAGCTTCCAGTCCAGTTCTGCCCTTAGGACAGGGTGAAAAGGGCACCCGCCCAGGGCGCTGCATTTTAGGGGACCTCAATGTCAGGGGTGAGGTTATTAAAAGGTGCAATTTACATCCTGTGTTTTGTTTATCAAGAAGTATTGATAGTATCAGGGTATATAATATATAATGTTATTCTTTATCAGGATATTTAGTAATATATAGTGTTATTCTTTATATAGGACAAAATGAATGTTGAGACAGGGGTGGGCCATACAGTGGTAAGGGTATATAGAGGGAGGGGAATAAAGGCATTGGGCTGAGGGAAGCCTGAAATTTGCGTTGTCATGGGCAAATGCTTAGGTTGGCCCTGATGTGGTGAAATCAAATTTTGTGAAATGATTTGGTATTAATCCAAAATATTTATTCTTATTGCAAATATAAATAGTTTGATTTCCAATAATTAGCTGAGAAAGATTATCTAGATCATTTTGAGTCTTTAAATAAGAGCTGAAGATTATTGAAATTAACAAGGGAATGAACTGACATAGCAAAATAGTGCTAGGTGCATATACATCTCTTTTACCACACAAACACATACAGAAGTAATATATCAGCAGGTCCTAGATTTGACAAGAGCTTAGGCAGTGGCAAAGGATGAATGATGTCTGAGCCATTATGGATATGACTTAAGAGGCCAATATGTTCTATAGGTGGAATGCAGGAATAGCTTGCACAGTACACAGTGCAGGATGACTAATGGGAAATTTCTTGCAGGGCACAGTATGCAGCTTAAGGTACAGAATAGAATTTGCAGACAAAGATAGGCAAGATATAGAGCAGGTAGGTCTTGTTGGAACCAAAAATGTAGGAAATGGCAAGGTGCATAGGCTACAAAGAGGGTTGACCTGCAAAATGTCTAGAAAAAACTATTACACTGTTCTTATATAGCATGAGCTGCCTTCCAGTGGAACTGCATGATGTTGAGTGGTGTACATACTGGCACGTATGAAAATGATACTAAAGAGCTCACCAAGTAGTCAGTTGTCAAAGCCCAGCAGCTTGGTATACACATTGGTATATTGGTCTTATAACTAGAGATGTAAAAGTTTCTGAATTTTTGAAGCCATGATAAATATCCTGCTCTTTTCAGAACAAAATTAAAATTTTCAGAAATACTGAAAAAATACAATATTAGTACTCTTTACAGATTGAAGGTTACAGCTTATTCAGTAAATAGTAAATAAAATTTACTTTTTAACCCTTTAAGGACACAGCTTTCAGTTTGCTCAATTGTTTTATGACGGAAAAATTCCGTCATATGTCCTTAAGAGGTTAAAACTGTATTTTTTGTAACAAATAGAAATATAAGATTAGTGTAGTGTTAAGAAAACCTGGTTTTATGACATTTAAAAGTTATAAAGATAAACTAATTAATTTATAATATTTTTCAGTTTTCTTAATTCTGAGGCATTTAAAGCTTTCAAGTAAGGCCTAGCTGAGAGGACAGAAACAGCTCCACCAACAATACCAACAAGATGGAGCCCACAAGCAAAAGAAACATTCATTTTTTTCCCTGCAGTGCCCCCTAGAGACAGAAATGCATTTAGTTTCTTATAAAGCTATGAAATCTCCATAGACAAACATTTTATGTACATTGGGTCATACTGTAGAGCTAAATGACTTTAAACATGGCTTTGTCATAGGATGCTATCTTCTCACAAGGTTGTTTGTGAGATTTGTGCCCTACTATATCTGCCTCAGTCAACTGTTACACTCAGACAGAGTGATCCATCAAGTGTTTGCGTTGTGTGTAAAAATGACCTATCATCTGTTGCACTACATAGCTCCAGACTGTAACAATTTTAAGGGACAGTCAAGTCCAAACAAAACTTTCATGATTTAAATAGGGCATGTAATTTTATACAGCTTCCCAAATTATTTATCACCAATTTTGCTTTGTACTCTTGGTATTCTTAGTTGAAAGCTAAACCTAGGAGGTTAATATGCTAATTTCTTAGACCTTGAAGACTGCCTCTAATCTGAATGCATTTTGACCACTAGAGGGCATTAGTTCATGTGTTTCATATTGATATTATGCACGTGAAGTGACCTAGGAGTGAGCACTGATTGGCTAAAATGCAAGTCTGTCAAAAGAACTGAAATAAGGGCGCAGTTAGCAGAAGCTTAGATGCAAGGTAATTATAGAGGTAAAAAGTATATTATTATAACTTTGTTGATTATGCAACCTGGGGAATGGGTAATAAAGGGATTATCTTTCTTTTTAAACAGCAACAATTCTGGGGTTGACTGTCCCTTTAATTTGGAATTACAGACTTCCACAATGAGAATCAACATTTGAAAGTCTGAGAACTAATATTCAAATTTTACATTTTACAAAGGACTTTAACATAGAGATACATACAGATATATATATATATATATATATATATATATATATATATATATATATATATATATATGAATGTCTATACATGTGCACATATGTATTAATGTACTTATATTTGTAAAAATGAATTTACAGAAATATGTACACATACAAACACTTAAATACATATGTATACATATATAGACATATATAGACTTATATATAAGTGCATTGGAGCTCTTTGGCATTAAGTAGATGAAAACGTGTTAAAACATATTTATGCAATATTAATTTTTAATAAAGGTTTTTACTATTTATTTAATGTTAATATTTCACATTTCAATGTTCTGCACATAGCAGAATATGTTCTATGTATTTCTAAATAGATATTGCTATATTTATCTTTATATATCTATACCTATATATAATCATGTATAGATATATATTGTACAAAAATACTATCGGATATATGTAGAAATATTTATTTAGGAATAAATAGAACCTATTCTTTTATTTGAAGAACATTGGAGTGTGAAATATTCATATTTTCATGTCGGGTTAGCGCAAATGAGAAGTGCACTAAGCAGTTATAAGGGGTTAAAAGTGGCGGGTGTGGAGTGTTAGAAAAACCCCCCAGCAATAATAAGTGCCTTTACATTGCAGTCTATGGGGACAGTGTGTCCCCAGTAAATATAGATGTATATAAATATATACATATATGATTGTGTTAATATGTGTAAATACACATATTAACACATAAATATATATGTATATATTCATATATATTTATATTTGCTGCCCATCACTGCGCAACTTACCCCCTTCGCTGCGCTAGTTCTCATCCATGTCTGGCGGCATGAGAGTTAGGCTCCAATTGGAGCCTATGGAAGCGCACTCTCGTGAGCTCAATGCGAACATGAGGTCGCATTTGCATTGCACCTGACTTGTAATACCAGCATACATTTGTGTGCGCTGGTGTAACTTAGTTGAGCGCAAATATTACTTTTGCGGAAGCGATATTTTGCACTCAACTTTTAATCTAGCGCAATATGTTATGTCTACTCATTTATTTTTTCCCTTTAAATAAATACACAATCAGTCACAATCTTATAAAAATCAATTGTATTACTATTTCATACTCCCTACATTGTCACCTCAGAGTTTCTAATATTATTAAACTGATATATTACGTTGTTGTATTACTATGTTCATTGAACTGCATTTAAGTATATCTGTTAATGAAAATGAATTAATGAACTGTTAAATTGATTTAGCAGGACTTTTTAAATTAGTTTATTTTCTTGATGCCTGAAAGCTAGGTTTTAGAATTAAACATTATATAAATTAACAAACTAGATTTAGTATATGTTTATTACTATTTCTGAAAAACGTTTAATTCATGTATTATTTTTATTTACTTAATTTAATATTTGTTTTATGTTTGTGGTTTAACGTATGACATGTTAAATATTTTACCAAAATCAAAAGAACAAAAAATATATACTTCCTTCTTTTTAGCTAAATTGTTGATTTAACATTACTATTTCATTTTATTTATTGTTTATGCCAGATTTAAAATGATATAATTGAATACATTTAGTATACTTATATTTTTATGAAATATATTTTATTTATGTTTTTTTAATTGCATGTGATAACATAATATTTGTGGTAGAATTTACATTTTAAGACGTTATTGAAATCAAAAGAAAAAAAATATGCTTCCTAATTTTCAGCTGAATTGTTACAACCATTAGTAAAAATTACAAATAGGTTAGAGCTTTCAGGAAATAAGAAGATGAAAGGTCTACATTTTTATGCAATTTGTTCTTCCACTTCTGTTAATAACTTCAAATAACATGCATGCTAAACTTGCTTAGCTTTATCTTTAGAAACTAACAATTGATAAAATTGCTCTTGCCTCTCTATTAAATCTCCACTCTGATGTCAAGTAAAATTGCAGCAACGTGACCCAATGTGCACTAAACAATATTAATGAGTTTGTAATTTATCCTCAACTGAAATTAGATATTACGACAAGAGCACCATTTTGGCACTAATACTAATTTTGTATATATGCTCATTGTTGCCCCCTACATGATGTATCTCAATTGATGTAAAATTGATGAAACTTCCAAGTGAAATTGCATTGTTTGATCTTCACATGTCTGAAATAACATAGCCTACAGCTGTAGTTTGTGTAAACTTATTTTTCACCAGGAGCTCATCTGCTGCTGATGTATTGGCGTAGTGCGTCTGCCAATGACATTAGGGCTACTTAGAAATGAGGAAAAATAACAGTAAACAATACAGCAAGTGCTTCTGAAAATTACCTTTTTTTCTAGTGGACCTCTCTGAGAAATTACCTTTTCTGCTGAATATCACTCAAAAATTACCTTTCTCAACTGAAGCTATCTCTGAGTGCCTTGATGTTAAGCAATATAGTTTTAAGTTGAAAATGTCGTAAGGCCATGAAAAGAAATTGATGGAAAAATTCAGGGTTCTTTGTTGATATTTGAAACAGCCTGTGGATTTCTGTTCTTTAACATAGATAGGCTCTGCTGTGCTGCCACTTTGATTTCAGTATTGCCAAAAACAGCATGTTTTCGAAGCTTAATGGTTTCACAAAGAAAGACTATGAAAGTGATTTTGTTTTTACAGCTCAGGCATTATTTCCAATAGGAAATTGGTAAACAGATGTTTTCAGAATTATGTTACACTCCTTTTCGAGTGGAGTTTTTGAAAATTAAGTAAATAACCTCAGAAAGTTTTTCTGACATCTCTCTACTCGTCTTTTAAATATCTAACTTATTTCTAAAATAATGGACCACAGCAATAACAGAGCGACCAAGTAATTTTATATATATATATATATATAAGTCTCACAAAAGGTGCACTCTCCCAAACCATCAATTCAGGACCAGGGTCCAGAATATAACGGATATCACATGGAAGCGACGGCACTCTCAGGATTTAAGTGAATATAGCAATCTTCTTTAATGCATATTGCTGATGCCCCAAAATCTTACTATGCAATAAAGAAGATGACTAAATTCACTTAAATCCAGAGAGTGTCATCGCATAAATAAATATATATATATATCCAACGTGTTGCACTCTAGTAAACGTAAATCTTTGAGACCAGGGAGCATCAAAAGCAAATGCAGTCCGATATGAAGGCAAATGCACTCTCTGGTTTTAAATAAAAGTGGCTTTATTGCGTGTAAATGTTTTCGGGGTGAACACCCTGAAAATGTTTACATGCAATAAAGCCACTTTTACTTAAAATCAGAGAGCACATGTGCCTTTATATTGGACTGTATATATGTACATTTATATATATATATATATATATATACATATATATATATATATATATATATATATATATATAGTTGTGCTCATAAGTTTACATACCCTGACAGAATTTATGATTTCTTGGCCATTTTTCAGAGGATATGAATGATAACACAAAAACTTTTCTTTCACTCATAGTTAGTGTTTGGCTAAAGGCATTTATTATCAATCAACTGTGTTTACTCTTTTTAAATCATAATGACAACAGAAACTACCCAAATGATCCTGATCAGAAGTTTACATACCCTGGTGATTTTGGCCTGATAACATGCACACAAGTTGACACAAAAGGGGTTTTAATGGCTATTAAAGGTAACCATCCTCACCTGTGATCTGTTTACTTGTAATTAGTGTGTGTGTATTAAAGGTCAATGAGTTTCTGGACTCCTGACATACCCTTGCATCTTTCATCCAGTGCTGCACTGATGTTTCTGGATTCTGAGTCATGGGGAAAGCAAAAGAATTGTCAAAGGATCTGCGGGAAAAGGTAGTTAAACTGTATAAAACAGGAAAGGGATATAAAAAGATATCCAAGGAATTGAGAATGCCAATCAGCAGTGTTCAAACTCTAGGAGTCCAGAAACTCATTCACACACACTAATTACAAGCAAACAGATCACAGGTTATGGTGGTTACATTTAATAGCCATTCAAACCCCTTTTGTGTCAACTTGTGTGCATGTTATCAGGCCAAAATCACCAGGGTATGTAAAACTTTTGACCAGGGTCATTTGGGTAGTTTCTGTTGTCATTATGATTTAAAAAGAGTAAACACAGTTGATAATAAATGGCTTCAGCCAAACACTAACCATGAGTGAAAGAAAAGTTTTTGTGTTATCATTCATATTCTCTGAAAAATGGCCAAGAAATCATTAATTTTGCCAGGGTATGTAAACTTATAAGCACAACTTAATATATATATATATATATATATATATATATATATATATATATATATATATATAAAACACACAAAAAACAGCACTCACTAGCAGATTCACAGCAATGTTTAAAAGCAAAACTGGGGGAAGTCAGTTTTATTTGGCGCCAAAGAATCAAGCCCAGGACCACGACAAGGTCTCCCCCTTCCTGGGACCCTAACCAGCACCCACACAATGCATACTTCCAAACAAACCAACTGGGAACCTCCCAGGGTGACACAGGCTTTTGTAACCTCCCCTATGTAAATACAAAACACAGGAATGGACCGCACTCACAGACTGGACTGGGTACACATCCTAAGCCACTGTTAACTCCACAGCCCTGAACACTGACAGACAGCTGCAAAGTTCCCAGCAACCCAGGCAGTTAACCCCCGAGCAACCTGGGTGTCAGGTCCGCAGGGGAGCATTACAAACATTAACACAAAACACAAAAAAACAGCACTCACTAGCAGATTCACAGCAATGTTTAAAAGCAAAACTGGGGGAAGTCAGTTACATTTGGCGCCAAAGGATCAAGCCCAGGACCACGACAAGGTCTCCCCCTTCCTGGGACCCTAACCAGCACCCACACAATGCATACTTCCAAACAATCCAACTGGGAACGTCCCAGGGTGACACAGGCTTTTGTAACCTCCCCTATGTAAATACAAAACACAGGAATGGACCGCACTCACAGACTGGACTGGGTACACATCCTAAGCCACTGTTAACTCCACAGCCCTGAACACTGACAGACAGCTGCAAAGTTCCCAGCAACCCAGGCAGTTAACCCCCGAGCAACCTGGGTGTCAGGTCCGCAGGGGAGCATTACAAACATTAACACAAAACACAAAAAACCCAGCACTCACTAGCAGATTCTGAATCTGCTAGTGAGTGCTGTTTTTTTTGTGTTTTGTGTTAATGTTTGTCCTGGGCTTGATCCTTTGGCGCCAAATGTAACTGACTTCCCCCAGTTTTGCTTTTAAACATTGCTGTGAATCTGCTAGTGAGTGCTGGGTTTTTTGTGTTTTGTGTTAATGTTTGTAATGCTCCCCTGCGGACCTGACACCCAGGTTGCTCGGGGGTTAACTGCCTGGGTTGCTGGGAACTTTGCAGCTGTCTGTCAGTGTTCAGGGCTGTGGAGTTAACAGTGGCTTAGGATGTGTACCCAGTCCAGTCTGTGAGTGCGGTCCATTCCTGTGTTTTATATATATATATAATCACTTTGTAATAAAAAATGCAAACTCAAAAATTGAATTTTTAATAGGATACATATATTATGGTGTGACTATAAATTAAAAAACAACAACTATACAATTTAATTTTTTCCTCTTTTGATGCAATAAGAAAATGTATTTTTTCCCACTGTTCAGAGAAAGGCTTTCCTGATTTTGAATAGTGACCCAGTAACATGCTACACTGTGATTTTTACCCCTAATTGGCTACAATAGCAGGAAATAAAATCAATAATTCACAAGACATTTTACCATAGGAATGTGTAAATGTTTCTAATATGTTTCTATCTATCTATAAATGTATTGATGTATCTATGTATATCTATTATCTATCTGACTGTCTGTCTATTATTCAATAGCAAGATGTTAAGATGGTATTAAGAAGTTAAAATGCATTTTGAAATTAAGTTAACTCTCTTAACAAATAGTATATCATTCTATTGGGTGGGGGCAGTTTAGAAATGTCCATGCTTTTTAATTTTTTATTGGGAACTTGAATTTCCTGTGTTTACTATTGCATAGGGGTGTGCATGTATTATATGCACAAGTTGTGTGTGTAGTGTGTGTCTATGTAGAATTTAGTTTAGTGTGTTATGTGGGTAATGTAATGTTTGTGTGGTTTATGTGTAGTATTTTGTGTGAGTGTGGTGTTTGTTTTGTATATGTAGTGTTTGTGTAGTGTGTGTTGTGTTTCTGTGATGTGTTTGTAGGGTTTGTATTCTGTGTGTATTGTTTAGTGTATGTATTGTTAGTTTGTGTAAAGTGTGTGCATAAATGTGTTTTTGTGTGTAGTGAGTATGTGTATGTATGCATATGTGTGTAGTGTGTGTGTACATGTGTATGTAGTGTGTATGTGCATGTATGTGTGTGTATATTTGTGTAGTGTGTATGTATGAATGTATTTATATGTGTCTGTAGCATGTGTGCGTGTGCATGTGTATTTGTGTGTCAGTGTCTATGGCTGTGGGTGTGTATGTGTGTACTGTGTGTATTTCTGTGTGTATCGTGTGTATGCATGTTTGTGTGTCAGTGTGTGTGTATATGTCTACACTGTGTATGTATACATGTGTAGTGTGTATGTGTGTGTATGCTGTGTATGCTGTGTATGTATA
Organism: Bombina bombina; assembly: GCF_027579735.1. Taxonomy (NCBI): domain Eukaryota; kingdom Metazoa; phylum Chordata; class Amphibia; order Anura; family Bombinatoridae; genus Bombina; species Bombina bombina. The sequence continues at coordinate 44,154,126 of NC_069508.1, read as the reverse complement.
CATGTGTTTGTTTGTGTATGTATGTATGTGTAGTGTGTATTTACACTGTGTATGTGTATATGTGTTTGTGTGCGTGCATGTTTGTGTGTCAGTGTGTATGCGTGTGTGTGTCTCATTGAGTGTATATGTGTTTGTAGTGTCTATGCACAAATATACAAGTAAAAATAACAAATATTACAATTTAGGTATATACAGTTATACACATGCAAACGAGCAGATGCACACAAATAAATGCAAAAGATCCAAACATGCAGGTGTTCACAATAGGGAACAAACAAAGAATGGATCCTATAATAGCCTTTCTATGTAGGACCATATTATATGCCTTTTTGATAAATATTAGCAAACCACATTAAGGACTTAAGGCTAGATTACGAGTTGTGCGTTAGAGGCTATGCGGTGCTAACGAGCAGTTTTCTCTCACCGCTCACTACATGCAGCGCTGGTATTACGGGTTTTCACAAACACGGCGTTAAAAGGCAAGAAGTGAGCGTTGAGCAAAATTTTGCTCCTTACCGCACTCCAATACCAGTGCTGCTTAAGTCAGCAGTGAGCTGGTCATACGTGCTCGTGCACGATTTCCCCATAGGAATCAATGGGGAGAGCTGGCTGAGAAAAAGTCTAATACCTGCAAAAAAGCAGCGTAAAGCTCAGTAATGCAGCCCCATTGATACCTATGGAGAAATAAAATTTATGTCTACACCTAACACCCTAACATGAATCCCGAGTCTAAACACCCCTAATCTTAAACTTATTAACCCTAATCTGCTGCCCCCGACATAGCCGACACCTGCATTATATTTATTAACCCCTAATCTGCCGCTCCGGACACCGCCACCACCTACACTATACTTATGAACCCCTAATCTGCTGCCCCCAATGTCTCCGCCACTATAATAAACATATTAACCCCTAAACCGCCACACTCCCGCCTCGCAAACATTAGTTAAATATTATTAACCCCTAATCTGCTTCCCTAACATCGCCGCCACCTACCTACATTTATTAACCCCTAATCTGCTGCCCCAATGTCGCCACCACTATAATAAACATATTAACCCCTAAACTGCCGCACTCCCGCCTCGCAGACATTAGTTAAATATTATTAACCCCTAATCTGCTGTCCCTAACATTGCCGCCACCTACCTACATGTATTAACCCCTAATCTGCCACCCCCAATGTCGCCGCCACTATACTAAATGTATTAACCCCTAAACCTAAGTCTAATCCTAACCTTAACACCCCCTAACTTAAATATAATTAAAATAAATCTAACTAAAAATTCCTATCATTAACTAAATAATTCCTATTTAAAACTAAATAATTCCTATTTAAAACTAAATACTTACCTATAAAATAAACCCTAAAATAGCTACAATATAACTAATAGTAACATTGTAGCTAGCTTAGGGTTTATTTTTATTTTACAGGCAAGTTTGTATTTATTTTAACTAGGTAGAATAGTTATTAAATAGTTATATATATATATATATATATATATATATATATATATATATATATATATATATATATATATAGTTATTAACTATTTAATAACTACCTAGCTAAAATAAATACAAAAGTACCTGTAAAATAAAACCTAACCTAAGTTACAATAACACCTAACACTACACTATAATTAAATAAATTAACTAAATTAACAACAATTAAATACATTAAATTAAATTAGCTAAAGTACAAAAAAAACAAACACTAAATTACAGAAAATAATAAACAAATTACAAGATATTTAAACTAATTACACTTAATCTAATAGCCCAAAATAAAAAAGCCCCCCCCAAAATAAAATAAAAACCCTAGCCTAAACTAAACTATCAATAGCCCTTAAAAGGGCCTTTTGCGGGACATTGCCCCAAATTAATCAGCTCTTTTACCTGTAAAAAAAAATACAAACAACCCCCCAACAGTAAAACCCACCACCCACACAACCAACCCCCCAAATAAAATACTACCTAAAAAAAAAAAGCTCCCCATTGCCCTGAAAAGGGCATTTGGATGGGCATTGCCCTTAAAAGGGCAGTTAGCTCTTTTGCGGCCCAAACCCTAATCTAAAAAATAAAACCCACCCAATACACCCTTAAAAAAACCTAACACTAACCCCTTGAAGATCGAATTACTGTTCTGAAGACCGGACATCCATCCTCAAGGAAGCGGCAGAAGTCTTCATCCAACCGGGCCAAAGTCCTCAACGAAGCCGAGAGAAGTCTTCATCCAAGCCGGGCGAAGTGGTCCTCCAGACGGGCAGAAGTCTTCATTCAGACGGCATCTTCTATCTTCATCCATCTGACGCGGAGGATCCGACGCGGAGCATCCGCTTCAAACGAAGTCTTCTATCAGCCAATCAGAATTAAGGTAGAAAAAATCCTATTGTTAAATCTTAACAAGTAACAAGAATATTCAGGGAAACAAAGGTCTTTGAATATTTATAATGAAAATGTAATTTGATTTGAAAGGAAATGTTCTTCCCTTCATATCCCTAAAAATATAAATATATATATATCAGAGGAAGGTCAGAGGAAGGGACCCATTCCTAAGAGGAAGTGAGTTACATAATCAGACAAACCATACCTCTATTATGTCACCTGTGCAAAATATGGCCTAGATTTAGAGTTTGGCGTTAGCCGTCAAAACCAGCGTTAGAGGCTCCTAACGCTGGTTTTTACCGCCCGCTGGTATTTAGAGTCAGTCAGGAAAGGGTCTAACGCTCACTTTGCAGCCGCGACTTTTCCATACCGCAGATCCCCCTACGCCATTTGCGTATCCTATCTTTCCAATGGGATCTTTCTAACGCCGGTATTTAGAGTCGTGGCTGAAGTGAGCATTAGAAATCTAACAACAAAACTCCAGCCGCAGAAAAAAAACAGGAGCTAAGAGCTTTCTGGGCTAACGCCGGTTCATAAAGCTCTTAACTACTGTGCTCTAAAGTACACTAACACCCATAAACTACCTATGTACCCCTAAACCGAGGCCCCCCACATCGCCGCCACTCTATTAAAATTTTTTAACCCCTAATCTGCCGACCGCACACCGCCGCCACCTACGTTATCCCTATGTACCCCTAATCTGCTGCCCCTAATACCGCCGACACCTACATAATATTTATTAACCCCTAATCTGCCGCCCCCAACGACGCCTCCACCTACCTACACTTATTAACCCCTAATCTGCCGACCGGACCTCACCGCTACTATAATAAATGTATTAACCTCTAATCCGCCTCACTCCCGCCTCAATAACCCTATAATAAATAGTATTAACCTCTAATCTTCCCTCCCTAACATCGCCGCCACCTAACTTCAAGCATTAACCCCTAATCTGCCGACTGTACCTCACCGCTACTCTAATACATTTTTTAACCCCTAAAGCTAATTCTAACCCTAACCCTAACACCCCCCTAAGTTAAATATAATTTAAATCTAACAAATTAAATTAACTCTTATTAAATAAATTATTCCTATTTAAAGCTAAATACTTACCTGTAAAATAAACCCTAATATATCTACAATATAAATTATAATTATATTGTAGCTATTTTAGGATTTATATTTATTTTACACGCAACTTTGTATTTATTTTAACCAGGTACAATAGCTATTAAATAGTTAATAACTATTTAATAGTTACCTAGTTAAAATAATTACAAAATTACCTGTAAAATAAATCCTAACCTAAGTTACAATTAAACCTAACACTACACTATCAATAAATTAATTAAATACAATACCTACAATTATCTAAAATTAAACCTAACACTACAATATCAATAAATTAATTAAATACAATACCTACAAATAAATACAATTAAATAAACTAACTAAAGTACAAAAAATAAAAAAGAACTAAGTTACAAAAAATAAAAAAATATTTAAAAACATTAGAAAAATATTACAACAATTTTAAACTAATTACACCTACTCTAAACCCCCTAATAAAATAACAAAGACCCCCAAAATAAAAAAATGCCCTACCCTATTCTAAAATTAAAATAGAAAAGCTCTTTTACCTTACCAGCCCTGAAAAGGGCCCTTTGCGGGGCATGCCCCAAAGAATTCAGCTCTTTTGCCTGTAAAAAAAACCCCATACAATACCCCCCCAACATTACAACCCACCACCCACATACCCCTAATCTAACCCAAACTCCCCTTAAATAAACCTAACACTAAGCCCCTGAAGATCTCCCTACCTTATCTTCACCACGCCGGGTTCACCGATCGATCCAGAAGAGCCTCTTGATCCAAGCCCAAGCGGGGGGCTGAAGATGTCCATGATCCGACTGAAGTCTTCATCCAAGCGGGAGCTTAAGAGGTAATGTTGGGGGGGGGGTATTGTATGTTTTTTTTTTACAGGCAAAAGAGCTGAATTCTTTGGGGCATGCCCCACAAAGGGCCCTTTTCAGGGCTGGTAAGGTAAAAGAGCTTTTCTATTTTAATTTTAGAATAGGGTAGGGCATTTTTTTATTTTGGGGGTCTTTGTTATTTTATTAGGGGGCTTAGAGTAGGTGTAATTAGTTTAAAATTGTTGTAATATTTTTCTAATGTTTGTAAATATTTTTTTATTTTTTGTAACTTAGTTCTTTTTTATTTTTTGTACTTTAGTTAGTTTATTTAATTGTATTTATTTTTAGGTATTGTATTTAATTAATTTATTGATGGTGTAGTGTTAGGTTTAATTGTAGGTATTTTATTTAATTAATTTATTGATAGTTTAGTGTTAGGTTTAATTGTAACTTAGGTTAGGATTTATTTTACAGGTAATTTTGTAATTATTTTAACTAGGTAACTATTAAATAGTTATTAACTATTTAATAGGTATTGTACCTGGTTAAAATAAATACAAAGTTACCTGTAAAATAAATATAAATCCTAAAATAGCTACAATATAATTATAATTTATATTGTAGCTATATTAGGGTTTATTTTACAGGTAAGTATTTAGCTTTAAATAGGAATAATTTATTTAATAAGAGTTAATTTATTTTGTTAGATTTAAATTATATTTAAGTTAGGGGGGTGTTAGTGTTAGGGTTAGACTTAGCTTTAGGGGTTAATACATTTATTATAGTAGTGGTGTGGTCCGGTCGGCAGATTAGGGGTTAATAATTGTAGGTAGGTGGAGGCGATGTTGGGGGCGGCAGATTAGGGGTTAATAAATATAATATAGGGGTCGGCGGTGTTAGGGGCAGCAGATTGGGGGTACATAGGTATAATGTAGGTTGCGGTGGTGTACGGAGCGGCAGATTAGGGGTTAAAAAAAATATGCAGGTGTCAGCGATAGCGGGGGCGGCAGATTAGGGGTTAATAAGTGTAAGGTTAGGGGTGTTTAGACTCGGGGTTCATGTTAGAGTGTTAGGTACAGACTTAGGAAGTGTTTCCCCATAGGAAACAATGGGGCTGCGTTAGGAGCTGAATGCTGCTTTTTTGCAGGTGTTAGGTTTTTTTCCAGCTCAAACTGCCCCATTGTTTCCTATGGGGATATCGTGCATGAGCACGTTTTTGAAGCTGGCCGCGTCCGTAAGCACCGCTGGTATCGAGAGTTGCAGTGGCGGTAAATTATGCTCTACGCTCCCTTTTTGGAGCCTAACGCACTGAAAACCCAGCCATTCTGTGAACTCTAAATACCAGCGGTATTTAAAAGGTGCGGCCAAAAAAAAGCCAGCGTTAGCTACGCGGGTCGTTACCGACAAAACTCTAAATCTAGCCGTATGTGTTTTGCACAGGTGACATAATAGAGGTATGGTTTGTCTGATTATGTAACTCACTTTAGACAGGGTTCGGCAATGTGTTTAGCCGTATCCATGGCAACTGGGTACACAATGTTTCAATGTACAATCTGTTTTGATCACTGTCTTGCATAAGGTTAATATTATGTGGTTTGTATAGGTGACACAACGGAGTGATGTTATGATTGATTATGCACTTACTTTGTATTAACAACGGGATGATCGTAATAACATTATTGCACATAATATCCCCTTGGCCGGAAGTGACGATGGTACACTTCTGATTCCAATAGTTCAGTGGAATGCAATATGCATTCCATACATGGAGGGTTGGCGCCGCTTTGGCAATTAAGGTTTGTTTGTTTATTTTGTTATACACTATAAAAGGGTTGTTTTGTAACACATTTGTATGCTGACGAAGGGGACTAGATCCCCGAAAATGTTTCATATTAAAGTACGTTGTACTTATTTTCAAAAGACCTGTGAGTGCTACTTTTTTGGCTGCTACATATATATATATGTATATATTCTGTGTAATTATTGCAAATGCTCAGTAGCTGCTGGTGCCTCAGAAAGTGTGGATATAAAAATATTGTACACATTTAGATAATGGAAGTTGATTGGAAAAATGTTTAAAATGATGTGTTTAATTTCGACTTGAGTGTCCCTTTATGCCTACCTGGACTTTTTGCTGTGGACTATGTACTATATATATATATATCTATATCTATATATATATATATATATATATATATATATATATATATATACACACACTGTGTGTATGTACTCCACGTATATGTATATATATATATATACTCTACACACACACACAAACACACACATATATATATAAAATAATCACCCCCTAGAAAATAATCACATTTTGTTGCTTTGCAGCCTTAAATAAAGATAGACACAGTTTTTGTTTATCCAGTTGTAGCTACTCAGTGCAACTTATAACATCCAAGTGAAAGATATAACACCAACATGTCAGACAAAAATAAAGACAATTCAAAAACAGAATCACTGAGTTGTAAAAAGGATCACCCCCTCTTAAAAATACTTGTAAACTCAATCAGGTGTAGCTAATCATCTTCTCAATGGCACAAACAAAGCCATTTGATCTTCAACTATGATCAGCTATGGGCATATTGATCAGCTCAGCATGAAAAGAGCTTTCCTGGAGCATCTCACTCCCTGGTAGTGCAACTGAAGCAAACAATCAACTATGGGTGGCAAGGCACTATCAAAAGATCTACGGGATAAAGTTGTGGATATGTACAAGTCAGGAGATGGATACACAAAAATATCAAAGGCTTTATCAATGCCTAGAAGCACTATGAAGTCTGTTAAGAAGTGGAAGGTATTTAGTACAACACAGACCCTCTCTGGATCAGGACGTCGCTCCAAACTGGATGAAAGAGCCAGGAGGAAACTGGTCAGAGAGGCTACCAAGAGGCCCACAGCAACTCTGAAGCAGTTGCAGGAATTTATGACAAAGAGTGATCTTTATGTGTATGTGACAACAATATCACAAATTCTCCACAAATGTGGCTTATATGGGAGGGTTGCAAGAAAAAACCCACTCCTCAAGACAGGCCACATGCAGTCACGACTGAGCTTTGCCATAATACACCTAGGAGAGTCTAAGGCCACATGGAAAAAGGTGTTATGGTCAGATGAGACTAAAATGTTATTATTTGGCCTCAACACCAAACAATATGTCTGGAGGAAATCCAATACAGCTTACCATCCAAATAACACCATACCTACAGTAAAGTATGGAGGTGGTAATATCCTTTTATGGGGTTGTTTCTCAGCAGCAGGCAGTGGAGCACTTGTCAGGATAGAAGGGATAATGGATGGGGCAAAATACAGTCAAATTCTTGAGGAAAATCTGCTGCCCTCTGCCAGGAAGTTGTCAATGGGAAGAAGGTTTACCTTCCAACATGACAATGACTCAAAGCACACAGCAAAAATGACCACACAGTGGTTGGAGGAGAAAAAGGTGAATGTCCTTGCATGGCCTAGTCAGAGTCCAGACTTAAACCCCATTGAATATCTGTGGCATGACTTGAAGACTGCAGTCCACAAACGGTCACCATCAAATGTAACGGAACTGAAGCAGTTCTGCAAAGAAGAATGGGCAAATATTGCACAGTCTAGATGTGAAACGTTAGTAGAGATATATCCCAACAGACTAAAGGCTGTAATTAAAGCAAAAGGTTGGTCAACAAAATACTAGGTGATACTGTTTTAAATTTGTCTTTATTTTTGCCTGACATGTTGGTGATATATATTTCACTTGGATGTTATAAGTTGCACTGAGTAATTACAACTGGTTAAACAAAAACAGTGTCTGCCTTTATTTCATATATTTATATATTAACATCATCATCATAACAATTTGAATAAATATTTTAATAATTGATTTAAGAGTTTAGATAAAATTAGACACACCAAGGATTATTCCATTAATTGCTGAAACACACTACATCCACAAAATAGCTAAAATTATATATTATTTGAAAATACTTCTGCCCATCGCGACATTTTGCAGATAGTGGTAGATCACAGGACACCCAATTGAGACAATATTGCAGTAATTACACTTTATGTGTTTCTTAAAATGGCAAAACATTGGCAAATGGAAGGTTGTGCAAGAATTATTTATCCTATCACAGTCATTTTACATTTTTTGCTAAATATGGTTTACAGTTCTCTTATATAAAATATATTTCAAGTCAAGAAACCAGCCTAGGATGATATAACACATTAATAAATATATTATAATTCAAAATATATGAACTATTTTTTATACAAAATATTATAATTTGTTTGATTGGCAGGGCACATCAATTGAAATTCTCTATGTCAACACAATATGACATTCATCCTCAGAAGCTGCAGAGGGTTTGAACTTCTCAGCTTTTTTTTCTAGGAAAATAAGATGTATGCGCTTTAATTATGAAAGAATCCCTGATGTTTTTAGAATACTCTTTTTCCCATGTTGTTAATAAGATATAAGCCGATTTGCAACTTGCAAGGAAACATATTTTCAACATAGTACATGACATATTAAACATGAGTCCCAAAGTGGAACTGTACCCCATCTGGTAGTGTGTATAAAACTATTTTTATTCTATCCTGGTTTTAGTTTTTTATTTTATTTTAATTTTTTTATTGCTTCATCTTTTTTTCTGGTTTCCTGCTATATGCGAGCAAGTCTGTGTTATTGATTCTACTATAAACCAACTTTATATTGAAAAAAGAATGTATAAAAATAAACCTTCTTCATAATCCACTTATGCTCATCACTGATTTATGCTTTTTCATTAAGTATTTCAATATTATCAGGAAAAAACACCATAACTGTTAGTGACTATGTAATAATTAAATTTAGTAAAGTATGGGTAAAATGTCAGGGGTGAAGAGTGTGCTAACACTTATAAATCCACTACCCTAAGGGGCAGTGGTGTATTTAGGTTTTGTGCTGCCCTAGGCACACAAAATTCTGCTGTGCCCCCCTCACGGTTTTAGGCCTTCTTTGACCATAATATGTTTTGGTCAGGGAGTAATGTGATTTTTTTTTTATGGCATTTCCTAAATAAATGTTTACACACCACTAAACGGTAAGATTTATGAGCAATCACTTAGTATACCTCCCCTAGAATGTAAGCTCTTCAAGCAAAATTGCCCATTATATACATGTATAATACTTCTAAAATAACTGTAAGCTTCTTACAAATAAAGCCACAAAAAAGTGTTTCCCCCTTCCAAATATGCTGCCCTAGGTTCTCGTTTCACATGTGCAGTTGTGCTGTAATGTACATATATATATATATATATATATATATATATATATATATATATATATATATATAGATAAATATGGACATATACAATCTATCTATCTATCTATCTATATATATATACCCACCACACACAGATATATATAATAATGTACTGGATTACATTTATATAGTTAGATAGATAAAACATGGAAATGGACTGCACTCCGGACTGGGTACACCTCCCATGTCATTGCAAAACTCACAGCCCTGGGTATTCACTATTACTCACAGACACCTGCACAGCTTTCAGTGACTCAGTCAGTTAACTCCAAAACAGTCTGGGTGCAAAGTCTATAGGGAAAATTAGTTTAATTATAGTGTAGTGTTAGGTGTAATTGTAACTTAGGTTAGGGTTTATTTTACAGGTACTTTTATATTTATTTTAGCTAGGTAGTTATTAAATAGTTAATAACTATTTAATAACTATTCTACCTAGTTAAAATAAATACAAAGTTGCCTGTAAAATAAATATAAATCCTAAGCTAGCTACAATGTAACTATTAGTTATATTGTAGCTAGCTTAGGGTTTATTTTATCGGTAAGTATTTCGTTTTAAATAGGATTAATTTATTTAATTATGGTAAATTTATTTTGTTTAATTTAAATTAAATTTAAGTTTGGGGGGATAGGGTTAGACTTAGGTTTAGGGGTTAATAAATTTAATATAGTAGTGGCGACGTTGGGGTCGGAAGATTAGGGGTTAATAAATGTAGGTAGGTGTCGGCAATGTTAGGGACGGCAGATTATGGGTTAATAAAATTTAACTAGTGTTTGCGAGGCGGGAGTGCGGCGGTTTAGGGGTTAATACATTTATTAAAGTGGCGGCGATGTCTGGTCGGCAGATTAGGGGTTAAACATTTTATTTAAGTGTTTCCGATGTGGGGGGGGGGGCTCGGTTTAGGGGTTAATAGGTAGTTTATGGGTGTTAGTGTACTTTTAGCACTTTAGTTAAGAGCTTTATGTTCCAGCGTTAGCCCATAAAACTCTTAACTACTGACTTTTATATGCGGTAGGAGTCTTGCCAGGAGAGGGTCTACCGCTCACTTTTTTAGGCGATGGTAATACCGGTGTTAGGAAAATCCCATTAAAAAGATAGGATACGCAATTGACGTAAGGGGATTTGCGGTAAGCTAAAATCGCAGAAAAAAGTGAGCGGTAGACCCTTTCCTGCCTGACTCGTAATACCAGCGGGTGTTAAAAAGCAGCATTGGGACCCCTCAACGCTGCTTTTTAAGGCTAACGCAAGACTTTTAATCTAGCCGAAACATTTTAACACAACACATAGAAAGTCTTGCACTCTCTTACAAACACACAGCTAGGTTAAAAGCCAAATTGAAAATTGTTAGTTAAAGCATTTGTTCAAATGGTGTTAGACCTATGGGCTGGGCTGGGGTTAAATGCCTGAGTCATCGAACACTATGCAGCTGTCTGTAAGTGCTGGTGGGTACCCAGCGCTGTGAGTATTTTAGTGACATGGGATGCATACCAAATCCGGTTTGAAAGTGCAGCACACATCTTGGCGAATGCCATAAAATGAATAATTAGTTATAGCATTTGGCTAAAGGGTAATACGTCCAGAGACCATTTGTTTGTTTCTTACTTTAGTTGGAAACTAACATGTGTGGCTATAGTATTGAACCCAGGTAAGAAGTAACCTTGGAGCTAGGCCCATAACTTTGAAACAGCTCCTGGGTATAATTTGCTGATACCATTGCTGGCTTTGATTCTCTTTGACTACTTGCTTGCCCATTGATTTTGACTCTGTTTGGGCATGTTGATTTAAGCCAGATTCCTACCTACCAAGTCCCCAACCCAAAACTCTTCTTGCCAACTAACAATGCAGTTAAAAATTCACATTACCACCTATCCTACTGTGCTTCCCATTTTGAGATTGACCTGGCTACATAAACATGATCCCATTTTCCTTTTATCTACCAAGGATTTTTCGTCACTGTCTAATCTAGTCAGCCATTACTAAAATTATTACTATTTTATTGGTATACTCAATACATAATTTACCAAGTAATACCTTAGTGTAAAAAAGGAGACAATTCCATTAGATTGATGATAAAATTGCTTAACTGACCTACTCCCTGATACATTTATACAGAGGTCAGAACATATTGGCTATCTTCGTTCTGGAAAGCTGTGTGGATAAATAGCAATCACTAATTTCCCTCTTTTGTGCATATCATCAGTAGATCTTTTAACAGACTCAGAGAATCAAACAGAAATTGGAGGAGTACTTACAAATATACTCCACTGCCCTACAGGATAATTGGTCTGATCTCCTACCACTGGCCGAGATTCAGCACAAAACTGTCTACCATTTCCCTCTTTGTAGCAACAATATTTTACAGCTCAGGTGTTTCACCTTCTTGCTTCCTCAACTAATGAAGTACCAGCCATAGACCAAAGAATGGCCTTTTAAGCTTTAGATTGATGACAACTACATCAACCTTTTTGACAGTTGTCTGGTCATTATAAATTGTTTGCTGATAGTAGATGATCTGTTCCACCTACCTACCATTCAGGTGATCATTAATGTCTGCCTACTAGGCACCTCAAATTGTACCAGCCATCTGTAAACCTTGAATCAACCACTATCATTTCAACTAGTTTTGACCCACGACTTGAAAATGCACCCAGTCTTTCACATGTCCCTCCTGAAACCTACAGTTGTTCAACTACTTTGTTCATTGACGGGCAACAAGAGTATGAGGTCTCTAACATCTTAGACTCTTAGACATGAAGGCAGAAGCTTATCTGGTGGATTGAAAAGACCATCCTGGAGCAATCTTGAATGTCTGCTAAGGTCTCACCCTTCCACATGGATTTTCTTGACAAACCCTATTAGGCACCTGTAGAGTTCCTTTGGAGGGAACTACTATCAAGGTGTGGATTGATTGGGGTTTCATTGTTTGGCTTTTTGCCATCACATAATTTTTTGGCATCTTGTGTTTTTTTATGTTGCCTCATAACTTTCAGCATAACTTTTACTGCCACATTACTTTTTGTTGTGCCATTAATGCTATAAATTCACACAGTTTATGGACGTATTTCCCTGTTAGTTGAACATTGCTCCTGACTGTGATTTGCTGTCTCTTTTGGATTCCAGTTGCTGACTTGGTTTCTTCTTTGAAACTTGCTTGACTTCTGATTTAGACTTGGTTGCCTGATTATGTATTATGCTTGTCTATTCAACTATACTATTGGATATCTACTGGTACTGTGCAACAAGGGCTCTTACCAACCTATTTAGCCTAACTATTCTTCTGCATAACCTCTGTACTATTACTGCCAATGCTGGTCTGACCAAAAGCTTCTCTTTCAATTGATCTCATATTTCAGTGGTTCACGCACTGAACCAATTATGTAAGGTCTCACAAATTGTATTAGTTCCATGTTTTATTCACTACTTAACTCCTGGGTCCTAACCTGGACTGGTAATTACTTTACTGTGTTACAATGTCACATGAAGGAGCTATTCACTACTTCTGTGTCTGACAGGGTGAACGATTGTGAATGCCAAGGGACTGATCATTGTATGTATAGCAGCTGAGAGTTTAATCATTGCTAAATGTGCAAGACAATCAAAATCACTGCAAAGTATGGTTGGCAGCTAATCAATAGATTACAGCCATCCCTCCATCTGGACTGTTAATAGGCATATAAACAAAAAAAATGTTATCACAAATAAAACATTTCTTTTGTTTTTTCCAGTATTTGATTATGAGGTTGATGAAAATTTTATGGTCAGGATGGAACCAAAGTAAAACTTACATAACTATTGGCTGAAAAAGGAATAATCATTTTTTCAAGGACACTGCTAGATTGTTATTGAATTGTGTAACTACATTTTTGTGCCATGCAATTTTTTGTCTGTTGACCTGTTAAAGGGACTGCTTGTTTATCATATTTTTGACAAATGCAAAATACATCATACCACTCCTCTAGATACTTTTAAATGTCCACATCCATGCAATAGAGTCTTAAACATACTTTTATCATCAAATTTGTTTTGTTCTCTTTTTTCTTTGAAAGCTAAACCTAGGTAGGCTAATTTCTAAGCTCTTGATGTCCACCTCTTATCTCAGTGCATTTTGACAATTTGTACACAGCTAGACAGTGCTAGTTCATATGTGCCATATAGATACCATTGTGCTCACTCCCATGGAGTTATTTATGAGTCAGTACTGATTGGGTAAAATGCAAGACTGTCAAAAGAAATGAGATAAGGGGCAGTCTGTAGAGGCTTAGATACAAGGTAATCACAGAGGTAAAAAGTATATTAATATAACCGTGATGGTTATGCAAAATTGAGGAATGGGTAATAAAGGGATTATCTACCTTTTTAAGCAATTTTCAAGCAGACTGTCCATTTAATTGTGTTTAAAAAGAAATTGAAACATTTTACAGCTGTAATAGTTTTAATTGCTAAGTAACGAGTTATTTTTTCATGTGTGAGATTTCATGTAGTGTGAGTGTCTATCAATCTAGCCCACTGTGTTTTACCACTGTCTTTATAGAAACTGGGATACATCCTAAAAAATCCTAATACACACTGACCCTCCTACATGCTTGGAGTTATTATCTATCCCTAACTGTCTTCAGTTAAATCACAGAAAATGTTTTTCAGGGACTTATGCTGAGATATTTACATTTTTAAATATGTATAAGACATCTATTTTGGATGGAGACTGTTTGTAATGCAGTGTTTAACAGCTCATATTTAGTATAATATATTATAAAAAACATAAAGCAAAATGAAACAACCAGCTGGCTAAATTCTCTGAGAGATCACTCCAGAATCTTCAACCTTTTCTTTTTATTCAGTAGAACAGATTGACTGAACCTAACTCATCTAGATTCCAGTGATGTATTCAAATGTTTTCCTCCAAGTCTCAAGTCAAGTCTCAAGTCTCTACCTTCAAGCCTTAAGTCAAGTCTCAAGTCCTTGCAAGATGCGTTCAAGACAAGTATCAAGTCTTTACCTTCAAGCCTTTAGTCAAGTCTCAAGTTCTTGCAAGATACGTTCAAGTCAAGTCTCAAGTCGAGTCTCAAGTCTCTACCTTAAAGTCTCAAGTCAAGTCTAAAGTCCTTGCAAGATACTTTCAAGTCAAGTCTCAAGTCGAGTCTAAAGTCTGGGAGCCAACTTTAACAGAAAAAAGGAGGTGGTAGTGGGGTGTTTGTTTGTGTGTGGAGTTTCAATAACTAGAAAATAAAGAAGACATGCACAAATGTATGTAAAAAATTGAATTATCATAGGCACTTTCAACAAGGCTTTATCTAAACAAAGCTGTGCTGTTAACCACATTTATCAAAATTACATTTTAGAAAAACATTTTTTTCGACAAGATGCAAGTCAGTAGCTAAAAATATACAGGTCCTGAGTCAAGTGCGTTATTTATTGTGAGTCGAGTCCAAGCATAGTCATCGAAGCAACTTGAGTCTGACTTGTGTACGAGTCAATCAGCTTGAGTCTACATCACTGCTAGGTTCCCTAGTGAATCAGCATCATAGAAAAAAAGAAAGGGAGTTGGTGAAACAAGTGATGCTGGTGAAGCTGGAAAGACCGTAGAGAATGAGATCACTCAACAAATGTATTCTATTACATTCTTGCATCCCTGACTGCAGTATGACAATTGATTAAAGGGATTTGAAAGTCAAAATTAAACTTTTATGGTGTCCTATGTTAGTGCTTTATAAATAAACAATAATAATAATAAATCATACAATTAAAAGACATTTCAGTTTGTTTCTATAATCAAATTGGCTTTTTTCTCTTGTTATCCTTTGTTGAAAAGCATATCTAGGTAGATTCTGGAGTACAAATGCACTACTGGGAGCAAGCTGGTAATTGGTGGCTACACACATATGCCTCTTGTCATTGTCTAGCCGAGTGTTCAGCTAGCTCCCAGTAGTGCATTGCTGCTCTGAGACTGACTTAAACTGTGCTTAACCTCTTTGCAGGAGTCAAACACATAGTTATATAAAATAAATACTGCAATAATAAAATGCTCTATTATAGTAGAACATTTTCTTTTGCAAATGTATTTCCCTTTAACTGCTGTAGCTACGCTATTGCAACAGGAAGAACTAAATACCTTGTGTATAGAAGCTGTTAAATATAATGTAATCCTGCCATTTTCAAATGGATCCATTTTTAAATGTATTTTGCTTCAAGAGGTAAAATAAGAAAACAATATATAACCTGTAATATATTTTTAATGAGATCTTCTACATTTCTGTTTCTAATTCTCTCTTTTTTTTGTCTTGTTATGAAATATTTAATATATCATTCCCAGGATTGTGACAGATTTTAACCATAACATAAACAGCAGGAGGTGTAAACTCAACTCAATTCATATAGGCATATACTATCAGTGTCAACATCATAATGCCCTCTAGATATATTGGCGAAGTAACCAATGGAAGGAAAGCTTTTTCCGACAAAGCTTCGAAAATAAAGTTCTCTCCTTTTATCCTACTAGAAATCAATTGGAGCCCTTACAGCAAAATCCTATAAAATAACTTCAAACACAACTTCTTAGTCTAAAAATTTGTATTATGGCTACAGTTCTTTGAAGATTTATGACTGAAGTTTGGAGAAAAATGATTTAAGTGCTCTCTGCTAGACATCAGAGTGTCAAAATTTTCTTGACACATAAATTGCTGGCCTTAGTATCTTTTATTTTTTTTATAGATTTTGACTCCTTTTTTAGAACCCCATCCAGCTTAAGTTTATTGAAGTCAATTAACTGTTAGACCAATAGTCTTTATTATGTGGATTGTAAGTCTTGTATATTTAAAGAGATATTACATGTGAACATATTCTATAGCAAAGAGCAACAATTATATATGCTATTTAGGTATTTAAATATTTATTTTCTGCACAGAAAAAGGACAAATTAAAAGGTAAATTGGTTATAAAACTAATAATACATGTAAGTTAGTGGAAAGCTAATTCCCAGGGGTCATTTACTGATTAGCTGACAAATACAACTTCTGCATCTACAGTATACTTGTGTGGAGGGATACTCCACCATATGCATGAAAATGTTGTTTCAGCAAACAAAGAATAATGCTTTTCTTTGCTTGACACATATTAGAAGGAGGAGTTGGTAATGGTAAATGCCAGTTGTACAACTGTGAATTAAATATAAAGAATAAGGCTTTCTAGAACAAACAAGTTTATTTATGGAGTCGCAAAATATCTTCTGCAAGATTATTGACTACAATCTTCTGAGTGGAGTGGATTTCTGGTACACGTTTCCGAATTTTTTTCAAAGCAGGCTACTATATTTTAGCATTGTCAATATTGTTGTCATTGAAAACTTCTTTATGAGAAAATTATTATAATATTTCAAAGTAATGTGCCAACAGATTCTACTGTGCTATACAGGAGGTTCAATAGACAATACAAGGAAGGCAGACTGGGACAAAAGGATTACTGGTCCCACCATCTAGATAGCTTACATTCTAAGTGATGGTTGGAGGCAAAAGGCAGGAGAGTTGGTTGTGATGAGTGTTGATGGTAAGCCATCGCCAGTTGAAAATGATGAGTTTCCAAATTTAAGAATTGGTCTTGAGTGAGTGATAAACTATGAGGGTTAGGAAGTTGGTTTCTTTGAAGAAGTTGGTTTTGAGAGCTGATCAAACTCTGAAAGTTTAAGGATATCCTGAAAGACTGAGTAAGATTGTTTCACAGGACAGACGGGGCGATGTGTTGAAATGATGGACTGATTGAAGTTGGTCAGAAGCTGAGAAATTTGGTATGAAAGTAAGTAGAGATGAGGTTTAATGGGATGTGTTGTTATGTAGAATTTTGTAGGTTATGGTTAGAATTTTAAATTTGATTGTAGAGGACCATGGAAGCCAGTGTGGGGACTAACACAGACAAGAAGCAGAGAAGGAACAGTGGGTGAAGTGAATTAGCCTGGCCGAAATGTTTAGAACATTGAGAGGTAAACCAATTGAAAGGACATTGCAGTAATCAAGATGTGATGTGATGAGTGAGTGGAGCAGAATTGTTTTGGTGTCTTGAATGAGGAATGGACAACCTTTTTGCACTTCTCCACAGATGAAAAAAACAGGCTTTTGTGAGAGATTGGATGTGATGGAAAAAGAAGAGGGCATAGTCAAGTAATACTGCAAAACTGTAGATGTGGGATGTAGATTTTATAGTGTATTTGTCAAAAGTGATGGATATTTTGGGTGTTGGTGTTTTGATTAGTACAGGTTCCATCTTGCATATATTGATTTTGAGGTGATGGTAATGTTAGCGAGGCAATCTACATGATGTAAAAGGGAAGGTTATGGGGTGGGAGAAGAAATATAGGTTTGAGTGTCATCAGCATTGATGTGCTCTTGGAATCCAAAAGCGCATATGAAATTTCCAAGTTAGTATGTGTATAGTGAGAAGATCACCTGAGCTATGGGGAACAGCAACAGATATTGTAAAGGATGTACCAGAGAAGGAGATGCAGAATTAATAGGCTTTGATAAATAAAAGAAAGGGTGGTGTTGTGCAAGCCAGGGGATCAGGTATTGTTCAGTAGGATGTGGTAGTCAAGAGTATCAAAAATGTCAAAGATGCCAAGAAGAAGTGATGAAAATTGTCTGTTGGCTTTAATCATGGCCAAAAAATAAGAAAAGACATGGCATATATAAAACTACAGTATTCACTATTGATTTATCAACATTCAAATTAACTTCAGTAATAAATGCTAACTGTAGGATTTTTCTACTAAGTGAGACAAATTATTTTAGAGAGCTCCTAACAAGCTTAAAGGGACAGCAAAGTGAATCTTAAGCTTTCATTATTCAGATAGAATTAACTTCTCAGTTTACTGCTCTTATCAAATTGAACTCTTTCTCTTTGTCTCATTTGTATTTAACTTAGCTCCTATCAATGATAACATACTGAGGTAGGCTAATGAGTGTACACGTCTTGAGAACTTGGGCCCCATGATTTAACTGGCATGCAGACAAGCTTCTCAACTTGAGACAGTGTCTGCAAGCTTTCGCTGCATAAGGGCAGCGGATCTGTTAGTCCTCTGGCCGTATGCATCGTTACATTACTTCAATTAGTGTGTAATGCCCACTCCTTCTCTCAAAGACCAATTGCATGATAGAAGGGTCTGTCAATCACCCCAAGTGTGCGAGTTTGAGGTGATTTCTCTTCACCAACTTAGAGGAAGAAAAATGTAAGATGCAGGAAGCAGACTCACATGTGTGAACCTGACCCACAAGGGCTCTGTGGTGACATAGCTTAGAGAATCCATGGAATTAAAGCACCAGGCCTTTTTCATATAAGTAATCCCTTCCCCCCAGATACATCTTTATATTCTAGACAAGGTTTTTGACCTACTATAAGGCTACTCCCATATAGCCTATGAATGACATATAATAGACCACTCCATATTGAATTGTGCATAAAATTTGAAAACCAAATTAGTTTCCTCTCTCTTCTCTTCCCCCTTCTGCTGAAGATGGCTGATTTTGGACAAAGCGAGAAAAAACACGTTAGAAAATTTGACTACGTATTCTACCTTCTGGGATAAATTAGCTGTGATTATTTTATTTAATTAGCAGTAGTGCACAATTTGGTGTCGTGGTAGCAAGAGTTGCCCTGTATTTATTAAACTATTTTGTTGTAAAATATATGTGTATATTAACCTGTAAATGTTTAACTTGATACAAAGGACCCTATTTAACAAAGGTCTTGCAGACCTGATCCGACAGTGCGGATCAGGTCCGCAAAACCTCGCTGAATCCGGAGAGCAATACGCTCTCCATACTCAGCATTGCACCAACGCCGCCCCCTGCAGACTCACGGCCAATTGGCCACCAGCAGGGAGGTGTCAATCAACCCGATCGTACACGATCGGGTTGAATTGTGGCGATTCCTGTCCGCCTGCTCAGAGCAGGCGGACAGGGTTATGGAGCAGCGGTTTTTGTGACCGCTGCTTCATAACTGCTGTTTCTAGCGAATCTGAAGACTCGCCAGAAACACGTGCCGTCAAGCTCCTTTCGGAGCTTGATAGATAGGCCCCAAAATATGTATTGGTTCCTATTAAACCTCTTTGCAAAAATTATGGATGGACCTTTTAGTGTTTAATAAATTGTATATCATTTAGTGGTTTTACCATAGAATAATATTTAGTTAGTATTAAATTAAAAATCCAACACATTAATAACCACAGGCTCCAGAGCAGCTTGCGCTGCTCCGTACAAGGAGCCCTATATGCTAAAAATTTTTGCTAGAAACTCTGCTGTCACAGAGTCCTTAAGATGTGTACGCTCCTCAGCCTACCTCAGCATGCCCCCAGGAAAAAAATAAGTTTCAGCAAAGGATTTTATAATTTTTCATTCTGTTTCGACAACGGTCCCACCCACTCTCAACGTAGCCAGCAATGCGCACGCCTGACACCTGTACGCACATGCAAACTCTCATCATCTATGTAAACTCTAGTCATTATAAATGATGGCAAAGTAAAAATGCAGTGTAAAAAGAATAATGTTATATATTGTGTGTCTCACATTTATATAAATATCAATACACATTGAGAATAAAAATATGTTTATTAGCAGTCCAGATTGCAAAGAATATTGTACTTTTATGTCAATGTTTACAGCTACATACTGACTTAGTTTATAGTTAATACTATTAAATATTGTAACATTTTATACTACACTTTAATCGATAATGATGTCACATATTATACTAGACATGTGCGTTTTGTTTCATTCCAAATTCAGAGATTTGAATCGATTCGAATTTCTGAATTACCCTAGCAACGAAACTAAATTAATCTGAATGCATAAATAGTATACAAATACCACATAAATAGTACACAAACACCACATAAATAATATACAAACACCACATAAATAGTATACAAATACCACATAAATAATATACAAACACCACATAAATAGTATACAAATACCACATAAATAATATACAAACACCACATAAATAGTATACAAATACCACATAAATAGTACACAAACACCACATAAATAATATACAAACACCACATAAATAGTATACAAATACCACATAAATAATATACAAACACCACATAAATAGTATACAAATACCACATAAATAGTACACAAACACCACATAAATAGTATACAAACACCACATAAATAATATACAAACACCACATAAATAGTATACAAATACCACATAAATAGTACACAAACACCACATAAATAATATACAAACACCACATAAATAGTATACAAATACCACATAAATAGTACACAAACACCACATAAATAGTATACAAATTCCACATAAATAGTACACAAACACCACATAAATAGTATACAAACACCACATAAATAATAAACAAACACCACATAAATAATATACAAACACCACATAAATAGTATACAAATACCACATAAATAGTACACAAACACCACATAAATAATATACAAACATCACATAAATAGTATACAAATACCACATAAATAGTACACAAACACCACATAAATAGTATACAAACACCACATAAATAATAAACAAACACCACATAAATAATATACAAACACCACATAAAAAATACACAAACACCACATAAATAATACACAAACAGCACATAAATAGTACACAAACATTACATAAATAGTACACAAATACCACATAAATAGTATTCGAATACCATATAAATAGTACACAAATACCACATAAATAGTATACAAATGCCATATAAATAGTACACAAACACCACATAAATAGCACACAAACACCACATAAATAGTATACAAACACCACATAAATAATATACAAATACCACATAAATAGTATACAAATACCACATAAATAGTATGCAAATACCATATAAATAGTACACAAACACCCCATTGATGCAAATAATAATTACTTTTCATTCTCTGTCTGAAAATTATGCTTTATTTTGTTAATGACAGGTTTAGCCACATTTTTTCATGTCAAATATAAACCAAATGTTCTAGTTGAAGTTTAATAAATGTGGGCAGAACCCAAAACTTTCTTAATTTTACACAGTGATTGTTTGATCAGTGCAAAATAAATAATGAAAATATTTGAAAGGTGTTGAACTATGTATAACTATACATTTTATATTAAAATCTGTTTACAGTCCCTATAATAAAATACTTGTATGTCAATAGAAATGTGTAACTATTTATTTATTTCAGTAGAATTAATTGCCTGCTTTCTCTGCATGTAATTCTTTTTGAACATGAAAATAAGGGCATGACAATAAAGCAAACAAGTTCCATTGAGTATTTTAAAAGATGTTAAGATAAAGAAGCTGAAGCATGCATTAATTGTGAAACGGTACCCCTTGTTTTTTCTGCTTGTAAATCTGCAGTTGTGATACTGAAAGGAGAAGACATACATTAGGGTTCTCCAGAGGAAAGCTAACAAGAAATCTACAGCCTCACTTCACGTGAATCACCTCAGGAACACTTGTAAACATTCATTATCGCTCCAGCTGAACAGTCAGGAAGAAGTGTATTCTACAGACAGGTCATCAGCTGATGGGAATGTGTGCAGTGCACGATGGTAGTGACAAGTTACATATGATACTGTGGTAAACATAGCACACAGAACAATGCTATAGTGATAGTTATAATTCTACCATTATATTACTTTTACTTATATTAATTCTTTACACATAAGGTACTGATTGTATTTTAAAAGAATATTAAGCTTTGGCCATTTGTATCATGCATATGAAAGAGCACTAATCAAACATTAAAAAAAAAATAAAAAAAAAATAAATATATAAATATATATATATATATATATATATATATATATATATTTTTATATATATATATATATATATATATATATATATATATATATATATATATATATATATATATATATATATATATATATATATATATATCAGCAACTCCATGCACTGACTCTCAGCTTTTTACGATTTGAGCCACGGGTGTCTCCTCTCTTACTTTGCATCTTTTCATATGTATAATATCATCGACATGAAGGAACTCACAGGTCTTGATATACACAATGGAGTTGTGGAATGGCGTTGTAGAATGCCGGAACGCTACAGTCAAATTGACCATCTATGACAATAAGGCTAATGTTGTCTTGAAAAAGGCTTTTTTTATGAGCCAAAACATTGACTGACTGTTTGTATGGATCTTTTTTGTGTAATAAAGATTAAAGGTGTACATCAAGACCTGTGAGTGCCCTCATGTCAATGATATTAAATATATATATATTTATTTATATATATATATATATATATATATATATATATATATATATATACACACATATATATATATATGTGTGGAAAAAAAGGTTTTCTTAAAGCTGTTTGTTTTGATTGTAAACTACCAGAATTTGTACATTTGTATAACTGGAGTTTAAAGAATGACATTCAAAGCAAAGATCAGTCTGAGAATAATATGCATATGTATTTCTTGATAATAATTTTTAAAAATTCCTCCTCGGCATGGAGGATACCGATGTTTCACAAATTTCTGGAGACATATTCTGCCATTCTTATTGTTTTCAGCATCTCTTTGTTAGAGGGTTTGTGTTACTTTACCATTCCCTTTAAAATACCCCAAAGTGATCTATTCTATTAAAGTCAGGCTTCATACTTGCCCAGGTCAGTTTTACACTTTTTTCTTCTTTAGAAACTCTTTCACAATTTTGGCAGTGTGCTTTGGATCCTTATCATGCTTGAATATTCCTCTTCTGCCAAGCTTCTGGGAGCCATCTTGTCAGCCAGTATTTTGTTATATCCACAGGCATTCAAGGTGCCATCTAAAAATGTAATCTCCCTAAACCCTTTTGCACTCATGCAGCCCCATATCATCACACTCCCACCTCTGCTTCACTGTTGGGACTATGCATTCACTATAATAATCCTGGCCAGGATCACACCAAACCTACTGAACCCCATCTGAACCGAACAAATTTATCTTGTTCTTATCTCACCAAAGAATGTGCTGCCAATATCCATCAGGCTTCTTTTCAAGCTACTTAGCAAAGTTTAATCTTGCAACTTTTTGCCAAAGAGCAAGCAAGGGTTTCTTCTTTGGACTCCGTCCACAGAGGTTGACATAATGCTATGTCCTTTGAGCTGTCACAGAAACTCCAATTTCCATTGATAACCACTGAGCCAATTCAGAAGCACTTGCCCATCTGTATTTTTTAGAGCTAGATTGTGGAAGTATCTCACTATCTGTGGTGTCATTTTAGGAAGACGGCCACTGTGGCTCTGTTTAGTGGTACTATGGCTCATTTTATACCCCCTTATTACTGCTGCAACTGTGTTTTAACTGATTTTTAGTTGGTCACTGATTCCTATATCCTTGTTCATCTTTGTGAACTCTCAGAATCTGATTTTTCAATTCCTCTGGTAACTCTTTTCCATATGGAGCCATGATGCAGACATGCAGATAGACACAGGCCATAGGTTCAATTAAGAAAGCTCTGGTGTTCACAGGTCATTTTATAACCATGTTCATGCAAGTAGGCTAATTGGAAATCACAGGTGCACTCAATTTTGTTTCAATTATCTAACTTGTGTGTCATTAATAACAGGTGTATTAACTTCTTTGCATTGAGTTTCTACTTTGGGGCCTGTATTTTCAATATTGTCTTTCTGAAGTATTTGTTTTTGATTGTTCATAAGAGGAAATACTCTACTTGACAATGTAGAAATAATGTAATTATTGAAAGGTGATATCATTTTGAATCATTTGACATTTAAGTGATATTGAACAGGGGTATACTCACTTTGGTTGTATACTGTTTTAAAGCCCACTATTGTAAATGTTCAAGCTGGGCCATTTTTTATGCCATAAAGTAATATTCTGTACTGTTAATCTTGTCTCTAGACCAAAACCTTTCCAAGTTTTTTTTACAATGAACAAACTTAGAATAAATGTAACAAGAACAATTATACAAGTATAATAAATATAAAATACACGTCATACACATATGTACTGTATGTCCATGGAGCCCAAGCTCAAATGTATGACTAATTCATTTACAAGTCTTGGTACTCTTTTGGAGGTGAAAAAATTAATTTACATTAATTGCTCCCACAGTTGATTTCTTCACACCAAGCTGCTTGCCTATTGAAGATTCAGTCTTCCCAGCCTGGTGGAGGTCTACAATTTTGTTTCTGGTGTCCTTCGACAGCTCTTTGGTCTTCACCATAGTGAAGTTTGGAGTGTGACTGTCCGAGGTTGTGGATAGTTGTCTTTTATACTGATAACAAGTTCAAACAGGTGCCATTAATACAGGTAATGAGTGGAGGACAGAGGAGCCTCTTAAAGAAGAAGATACAGGTCTGTGAGAGCCAGAATTCTTACTTGTTTGTAGGTGACTAAATACTTATTTTCCACCAAAATTTGCAAATAAATTCTTTCCAAATCAGACAATGTGATTGTCTGGATTTGTTTCCACATTTTGTCTCTCATAGTTGAGGTATACCTATGATGAAAATGACAGGCCTCTCTAATCTTCTTAAGTGGGAGAACTTGCACAATTGTTGGCTGACTAAATACTTTTTTCCCCACTGTATATGTTTTCAAATGGATACTTGGTTACTGGTAGACAAATCTATGTATACATGTAAATTTAGAACCAGAAATAAGGTACAATGTTAAATAATACCATTCAATAAACAAGATTTATATTACAATAGCAATTGAATGGTATATATGGTATACATATTGTTTGTCAGAGTAACAACAATGGTGTCAGACAGAACAAAAACAAGAAGTAGGGCATAATATGTAAAGAGATTACTAAGAAAAATATATGCATATACAGTATGTATACACAATGAATGTATTGTTAATATAATTTATATTAAATACATTATGACCCATTATAGTTCACTAATATCTCATACTAGTGATATGAGTATGCCTCTGTCAATATTAGTGTGTGGCATTATCAGTTTTTCTATATATACGGCGTCTATGATGCCAATATTAGTATGATTGGCAGATAATTTAGCTCATTTTACTTATAAGCAACTATAGGAATAGGAATCTACCTAGAGCACAATCGAAACGTCCATTAAGATAAAGTGTAAAGGAGTATTCTCACTAGTCATGCATAATTATCTTACAATCTGATGAGTGTGCGCAGAGTGTAATAAACCAAACTCATAAATAAACCTAAAGGATCCCCCACAATTATCTTATCATACCGTTAGAAAAAAAGAGAGAGTCTGTATGTTGTTCAATACAAAATGTCAAATGCTTGTGCTGTACTAAATTTACTGAACCAACAAGAGGCGGATGCCAATTAAAATATATAAGATGATAATAAAATTTACTTCTGCCAATAATTTATGATGTCATACTCTGAGTTAAAGCCTTGTGGCAACAAACACTTAGTTTTGAAATTCCAGTAAGTTTCTTGTTTGCAAAGTATTGGCAACTTATCTCCACCCCTTGTTGGTGTCCTGACCTGCTCTATAGCCTGCCATCTGAAAGTTTTTACATTTTGATGATGCAAATCTATGAAGTTTGATGAAAGCGCAGAACATGCCTGTTCATTGGATATATAAGACAAAGACCAATAATACATCTTACCTTCTATATACCCTCCATCATTCTATCTCCTCCATGGAGCTACCCGCGGTGTTCCGGCGACCTGTGACATCACGGAGCGTCGGATCATGTGAACGTGGATGCTCCGTGACATCACCGGCCGCCAGAATGCCATGGGTAGCGCCATGGAGGAGACAGAATGGTGGAGGGTATATAGAAGGAAAGATGTGTATTATTGGTGTTGTATTTTAGGTCTGAAGACGGGGGGACCCGAAACGTTACTGGAAATAAATGTACACTTAAGTCCTAGTGAGTGCACCTCATACTTTGATTATTTATATATATATATATATATATATATATATATATATATATATATATATATATATATATATATATATCTTAATTAGCCGGTGGCCCAGCACTACAACCTCTGTGGTGTAATGCCTACCTGGGTGTAATCCTCAAAAGATTTGTATAAATGTTTATTGTAAAGAAGGGCTCTCTCAGGATATTTTTGTTTCAACAAATGCTTACATTTATTCCGAATACATCAGAATATAAATATATATTATCATAGTCGACGTTTCGGATCTTATTTGAGCCTTCTTCAAGACATGTATTATCTATAAAAAAGAACATGAAAAACAAAAGTTACATGATGTATAACAAATGATGACATCCAACAGAGACACCCAACACCACATTTACTTTTTATCCTACTTAAAACCAATCAAATAAACTGAAACTCTCATCCAGCCGAGAGGCCTAGAAGTCACAACCAGTCCCAAACTCTGAATAGTAAGGCCATGACCTCAATAGAGCAACAATAAATAAACTGTGCCTGAGTGTATTCAAATTAGTGAGAATTGTTTCCAATCTGGTAGGCCAAGCTGTCAATCAAATACAACAAATACAAAAAATATACATATAAGCATGAGCCATAACCATACATAGGTACATTGACGATCTGTTCATCATATGGGGAGGCTCCCAAAATGAACTTACTGAATGGATCAAGTACCTAAACCAGTTAGAAGCCTCTATATCCCTTAAGAGTGAAAGCAATGAACAAAAGATCAATTTTCTCGATTTATGCATCTTTAAAAGTGACACAGATGGAGGCTGCCTACTGAAAACTACCCTTTTTTCTAAACCTATGTATCGCAACACATTGCTACAATACAGCAGCTTTCACCCTAATCCACTGAAGAAAGGCATCATTAAATCACAGTTCCTGAGGGTCATTCATAATAACTCGGACTCCACTCTCAAACAGACCCAGTTGATTGAGATGAAGAACAAGTTCCTCGAAAAGGGCTATGGCCTGAATATGGTTAATGAAATATTGAGTGAGGTGACACATCTTAAACAAACTGACCTAATACAGAGGAAACAGAAAGATAGCAAAGTGAGCAATGATTTGGACATCAATTTCATTACCATCTACACCCCAGTGACTAAGAAGGTTGGAGACGTCCTTAGGAGAAATTGGCACTTGATTAGAGAAGATCGATCTTTGCCTTTCGGTGACAGGCGACCCCCCAAGATCTAGTCTAAAGTCGCTACTGATGAAAACAGATCCTTGGCACAGTGAAAAGACGTGGCTAGCCAGGACCAAGTATGGCTGCTACAAGTGTGGCAGCTGCATGACCTGTAGCACGCTGTTCACTGGCCAAAAGTTCCATCATCCCAACTCAACCAAAACATACTTGATCAGACATCGACTCACATGCACATCACAGTATGTGGTTTATTTTCTCTCCTGCCCTTGTGGACGTTATTATGTAGGAAAGACTAGCACGTCTTTCTGAGAACGACTGGCTAACCATAAGAGTGCCATAAGGGCAGCCTTTAAAGACGGACAATTTGATCAGCCGGTTGTCTGGCACTTTTTGGAACTGAAACATCATATATCATCACTGAGAGCGATGCTTATTGACAGAGTGCCCCCCCTGAGATGGGGAGGTGACAGGGACACAGAATTGCTCCTTTGTGAAACCAGGGGGATCTTCAGACTAAATACACTTATGCCCCATGGCCTAAATGTACATCTGGACTATGCATGTTTTATTAATGCCTTTTGGCTCTGGTATACATGTAGTGCTGCCTGTAAGACACCCGCACCATATTACTATGCCCTCTGGGTAGTGGTATCTTATTATAAAATTTTCTGTGTATATAGAGCTTTCATTGGGCTCTTGGACTGGTGGACATCTTTTATATACTGAATTGAGGGCTCTGCCCACCCCTGTTCACCGGAGGACTTCCGGCCTTTTGTGCATGGTTCAGCCATGGGAGGCCCAGAATAGTGGGGCTCTCTATACTTGTCACAGATCTGTGTAAGTTTCGTTGAGGTTAAGCTCTGTGTCCCACTTGGGGGATTGAATCGTAACCACAAGATGAGTCTCTTACTATTAGTTTTGTATTGTTAACCTGGCTCACCTAATGTTGACTCAGTTTGTGGTTCCCATCACATTAGGGGTTTATATCCCCTCCTGTTGACACACGATTACCTTCAGATTAGATACCAAGCTATAAATTCTGTACCTTATTAATACTGATAATTTTTTTGTGTATTTTTGGGCTTAGTGTTAAATGTTTTGATCCACCCACATGTTATCTCTTTGTTTTTGTAACAGGCTCTCATCGGGCTGTGTACCAGGGGTCTGTGCCTTTAAGTTGTTGGCACTGGTCTGACCGATGTAATCCTGGTCATAGGAGGTTTTACATTGAGGATGGTAGTAGGTGTTGCATCTCCAGGGCGGTGTTTATGTGTCTCCCCTCTATGACTCTGGGCCTTCGGTGCATGAATCTGCATTTGAAATGGTTTTACACTTTGCCACACTGTTATAAGTATTTTATGCCAGTGGATCTGCTTGGAGTTGAACTGATTGCTGATATGCTTATCGACATTTCTATGAGTCTGGGGGACTGGCTATTTGGTGGGTATGTGCCTTCAATTGTTGGCTTAGGGCTGTCTTACGCTTAGGTGGTATCGAGTTGAGTAGTCTCACACAGCATTGGATAGTTTCGTACCTCTTCTGGGTTTTGGACATTGGAGTTTGCGGTGTTTATTTATACACTGGCACAATTAGTTGATTTTGTGAGAGATCTGTCAGTGTTTGGGTTGCGGACAGCTGATCCGTATTTCCCATTAGCTAGGGTGACGCTACTTAAGGAGGAGCTGGGTGGTCATGCAGATCATGTCTATTCTTTTTTGTCTGGGAGCACGACTGAATAGCTGATTTAGGGTAAGTCCCGTAATTCTAGAAATTGTACACCCGGTATTGCTCTTTAGGGTGGTGGTTGTAACATTTGTGTATTTGTACCATATGGTGCAGCGGACTTACTGTGTAGCACTCTGTGGCCTGTGTCTTACTGTTTGGTTACCGCTCTGCTTATATGTAGTAAAGTGGCAGTTTAGACTACTGGTTCCTCTACATAGAGTGGTGAGATTGGTGACTCCGACAAGGCTGGAGCAGGGTTTGCTCTGGTATATTATCAATACGATTAATGTTTGTTTATTATGGTGATTGCCCTTTAGTAGGTATGTGGTGGTTTTCCACTAAGGCTGATGGCCAGTGATAGGTGTGTTTGTTTATTTTCTATGTATACGATTGCACTATGTGCCAGTGCAGCCTGACATTTGTCTCTGATATGTTACTTCCTCGTTCGGGCATGCTGGGTCCTGGAGGTAGAATGCACCCTGATTTGTGGGCGCTCTCAGTAGTGGTAGTTTTGAGAGGTGCATTCTCACTTCCATTATATGTATTTCCATTATGAGTTTGTTTTAGATGTTAGATTGCTTTCTCTAAGCAATAATTTTTCCCTATAGGTTCCCATAGGGTGTTGCACTATTATGTCATGAGATAGGCTATTGCCGCTATTATGTTACAGTATACAGGGGTCTATATTGACCCTTTATGTATGTTTATGTCACATTGTCTCCCCATTTGTCACTAATGCAAGTGAATAGCCTCACATAAATAGATTATTAGGTTTTTGGGTAATTTGGAGTGAGCTTAAAAACCTATGAATTTTTTTAGACAAATATGTATTACTATTATTATTACCATTTATTTATATAGCTCTGCAAAATTCCATATTGCTTTGTCTAGAATAAAGGTTTCTCCTACAGTGATACAAAGCTTTAAAATCAAGAGGTTTTGATCCTCAGCAAGGTATTGCTATTCATAACAACTATAAATGAAAAGCCAACCCCTCATTAAATCCATGCAGAAAACATAACTCACATAACATGTCCAGATTAGAATCTTTAATCTTATATATCTTATGCAATTTCTACTAAATAGTGTGTTTTTTGTTAAAGGGACAGTATACACCAATTTTCATATAACTGCATGTTAGAGACACTACTATAAAGAATACGATGCACAGACACTGATATAAAAATCCAGTCTAAAACTGTTTAAAAACTTACTTAGAAGCTCTTAGTTTAGCTCTATCGAAAAGGTAGCTGGAAAGCCCACTGCAAATGGGAAATAAGACACTCCCCCCTACCCCTTCCTTTGCATATGAAAAGACCCTTTACACAAACAGGAGCAATCTGGAGTAGGTATTTGTCGGTATTCTCCTAAAACTTTGGGGATTGGTTAGGAGTCTGAAAATCAGAGCAATGTTATTTAAAAATAAGCGAAACTATACATTTTTTAAAAAAAAACTTTATGGGCTATATAAATAGATCATCTACAAAACATTTATGCACAGAAAAAAATGAGTGTATAATGTCCCTTTAATCATGCACATTTCGTCTTTCAAAATCCAGAGATTAATGACGCAGCTAAGGATTTGTGTCATTTTTCGTGAGGTAATGATTTTGTGCTTCAGGGGTATTAACAAAAGAAGCATTTTGGGGGGGCGGAGCCAACAGCCCAACATGGTAAACGTGTTGGAGTAAGCTCCGTAAGAAGCAAGGCAACAATCAGCTTTAAAGGGAAACTTCAGCCTGTAGACACAGCAAGTATTACGGGGGAACCCTCACAGCACCTCTAGACAGCTGTTCCAACTTCAATAGTGTGGAGGAACAGTCGCAGAGACAGCCGTGAAGACACCGATCATTTAAGCTGCGTCACAGCACTTCAGAGCCAGCAAGGGCCCACGCGGCCTCCTGGATCAGCAGCGCTCTGCAGCTCACAGGTCTGTAACGCAATGGACATTGTACAATAGTACAACAGCACTACCGGAGGCTCACATGGCTCCCAAATGCTAGCTCATAAGGTGTAATAGTGGATATGCAAGCATAGCGGGATGTGTTAACCGCTTGATATTTCAACCACACATATAGATACCGGATGCAAACACCCTCACAGATAATTGCGAGCTGGGGAAAAATATACCGTTAACAGAGGCTTAAGATACATTTAAAAGACACCACTACTTTAGGCCTCAGTAGCCACCGGCCTCAAAAAAAAAGAGGGCGGTCTGGGTTTAGGCCTGCTGTATTATCACTAAACGATCTAACAGCACTGGGTACCTTGATACTTCAGCTGCATTCTGCAACTAAAAGCTGGAACAAAAAATTCTGACAGGGCAATATCCAAGAGCACTTAATCCCCTCACAATGCCAGTCAGGAAAGCTCAAAAGGCAGCTAAGGGCCCTAAACAC
Source organism: Bombina bombina (assembly GCF_027579735.1). NCBI lineage: Eukaryota > Metazoa > Chordata > Amphibia > Anura > Bombinatoridae > Bombina > Bombina bombina. The sequence goes on along the minus strand of NC_069508.1, from coordinate 44,122,330 downwards.
TCAAAAGGCTCGCAAAGCTCCAACCTTGCTATGAAATAATTTTTTAAACCACTTAAGGCCAGGACATCACTCCAAATCGGCACACAAGGTAATGAGAGTGACTCTGATGATTCAGAGATACAGACCCCACAAAATTCATCTCCCAGAACTCTAACCAGAGCGGACCTAGCCTTGTTGCCAACTAAAGATGACTTCACAACCCTTATGACACATGTCAGTCAACTTATCAAAGAAGGACAGATGGAAGTAAAAAAGGACTTAAAACGAGCTAGGTTATAGAGTTGAATACCTCGAAGAGGGGACAGATTATAAAAACAACAAATTTGAGGGGCTGTCCAGACAACTACAACAACAAAGCACTACCATCTTCAAGCACATATAGAAGACCTCGATAACAGGGGCATAAGGCACAATCTCCGCATACATTGTATCCCAGAGTGCATCCTCCCTCAACAACTGGATGAATATCTGCAAAGACTATTCAAGCACCTTTCTGATTCTGAATCAATGTCAGACATGCTACTTGACAGAGCACACCGAGCTCTTCGCCCACCGCCAAAGGACTCCGAACTACCCAGAGACGTAATCCTAAAATTTCAGATCTACAAGGATAAAGAAAGAATATACAATGCAGCTAGAAAGTCACAGGTCATATCGTTTGAAGGTTCCCAAGTTCAAATTTATACAGACCTAAGCCAGATCCCCCTCGCCAAGCGAAGAGAGGCCAGGTACCTCACCCAACACCTACAGGCACTAAGGATCCCATACAGATGGGGTTTCCCCTTCTGCCTTAACGTTCTAAGAGGTTCCCAAGTCTTCATCTACAGATCTGCAGAGGACTTGGACGTTTTTTGCAAAGGTCTAAACATTCCGCTACTTACCCTTCCTAAGCTGAATGACAATGCAAGCCAAAGTATCGCCTCAGACGCTATGCACCCTAAACCACAAAGGCAAGGTTGTACAAGGGTTAATAGAAAAAGAAACAGGAACAACTATGAATCTCTGCAGAAGTCTGTATCATCTCCTCCACCACCTACTTGAACTTTCCCAACAGACTTGCTTGTTTAATTTCACTCCATAACTCTGGAGGGACACATGATAAGTACATTTCTGAGTGCGCCCTTGCTTAATGTGTTAGCGTCATGCTCAGAGTGTACCTATGCAAACATCTCTGGAGGCCCCTATAGCTAATTCATTGCCAGCTTCATATCACAGGCCCTTTAAGTTATGTCCTAGTTATCCCCTACCTGATGATTGTCTCCAGGGTGTTATGAAAGTAATCTGATTCAATGTTTCCAATACCATTATGAAAAGCCTAACTTAATACACAATGGTACTCAATTTTATGCTGAGTACAAAATACCATCTTTTTTTTTTCTCATCTGAACGCTGTTTAAAAAAAAAAGAAAAAAGAGGCTCATTGTATGTGTTTTACTTTCCCCAAGAGTTATTCCAATGTTTTATCCGCTATAATAGCTCAGTTTCCTACACTTTTTCTGGGAGGCCCCTCCCCAGTAAGTTCTTAACAAGTCTCCTAAAATGTATATGCACTGTTTGTTGCTGCCTTGAATGCAGCTCTATATATTTAGAGTTACACCCCTACCCCTCATTTGGTTTTGTAGTACTGCAACACAATGTCACAGTACAGTTCTTCCCATTTTCTTTTTTGTGTTTTTTTTTATTGTCTACTGTTATCTTTGCCTCATATTGTTATGCTCAATGATTGCCGGATATTGGTTGCTGTATTGTTTGATTATTGTTTTCTTTTTCATAGTATTTCAGAATGCCGGTCACAAATCCCTTTTACCTGTTCCTTTCCTCTCTGTGTTATCTCCTGCCACCTCTTACCCGATGCAAGACCCCAGGTATAAACGCGAGTATCCCCTTAGGGGACACAACACCATAGGTCCTCCTTACACAAAAATCATCACATTTATGTTCCCGCTAAGAAAAGCTAGGCGTAAAACTGTAATTATTTACTATGAACCTACCTAGTGTGAAAGTCTTGTCCCAAAATGTAAAGGGACTCAACTCCCCAACAAAATGCTCAATAGCCTTAAACTGGTTCTGCAAACTAGGAGGGGATCTGATTTTCATACAATAGACACACTTTTGCAAGGCGGCGGCGCCTGCGTGCTCCTCCAGCACATACCCTACTTGTTACTTCAACCACAACAAGTTAAAGACGAACGGTGTAGGTATATTATTACATAAACGATTACCTTTTCAACTGACATCTAAACATCAAGACGAAGAGGGCGGACTCTTCATACTAATAGTACCCTGTACAACCAATCAGTTACTTTAGTTAATCTATACATTCCGAATAAATGCCATGCAAAATTCTTCAAGCAGGTCCTAGACAAGCTCACCCCAATAGCAAAAGGCTTTGTAATTTTAGCAGGCGATTTTAATGTAGCCTTATCTCCCAAAGAAGATTGTTCACATGGTCGCAGTTGCACACCCCCTTCAACACGACATACCATACAGACCAAGTTACAGAACATATCCTTTGTGGGTGTGTGGAGACTCCAGCACCCGTTGACGAAGGCCTACACTTTTTACTCTCACCCTCAGAAATCCTCATCCAGAATAGACTATATTTTTTTGGACCAAGGTCACCTACACCTAGCTGAGCGCTCACACATAACACCCACCTCCTTGTCGGATCACTCTATGACCCCGTTAGTGATCACTTGGCCCTCTGCTCCCATGTCTCACTACTGTTGGAGGCTTGACGACTCACTCCTCAAGAACACACTCTTGACAGAGAAAATTGCCTGAGCGCTCTCAGAGTATTTTCACTTTAATAAAAATTACGAAATTGCACCACACATACTCTGGCATGAGCATAAAGCGGTTATCAGGGGTGATTTTCTTAAATATAAAGCAACCCTAGTTAAATCCAGCAGACAGGAATTCGACTCCCTAACAAAAAATTTAAACAAATTAGAAACTGAATTTTTCCATTCCCCCCTCAGCACATCTGTGCAAAGCGAATTAGCGAGAGCTAAGTTAAATCTGAATGCATACCTTAACAAAGAGGCACAGAGGCAAGGTTTGTTCTTAAAGAAACTATACTTTACGGGGGGAAACAGAGTGGGTACTCTATTAGTCAGAGCTCTCCGCCAAAGAACGCTGAAATCATACATTCACAAGATCTCCACTCCTGAATCGCCTATCATCCAAGACAGTAAAGGGATCGCTAAAGTCTTCCATGATTACTTTGAGAATCTGTATAATCTTCCCTTTATTAACACTATGTCAGTCCAAATAGAAAGTGATTTATATGTTAAAAATGCGGACCTGCCGACTCTATAACAAGTAGACTCTATACAGCTAGATGCTCCCATAGAATTGTCAGAGATACTACTGGCCATAGAATCCCTTCCAAACCAAAAGGGTCCGCGACCAGACGGGCTGTCTAACTCCTATTATAAAACTTTTAAACACATTTTAGCCCCTCAACTAGTCGAATTATTCAAGTTGATTCACAAAACCAACTCCTTTTCCAGGGATGTGTTATCTGCCCATATCACCTTAATACATAAATCAGATAAACCCCCACACCTACCAGGCAGCTATCGCCCTATATCCTTGATCAATACAGACGCAAAAATATATGCCAACATTTTTCCTAATAGAATCAATACATTTCTACCCCAACTCATCCATGTAGACCAGGCAGGCTTTATTCCGTGTCGGGAGGCCAGAGACAACACCATCAGAACATTACACCTATAGACCATGTTACAACTTCAAAAATGTAATCAGTCCTGGTCTCTACCAACGCGGAAAAAGCATTTGACAGACTAAACTGGTCATATTTACAATCGGTCATGAAGGGATTTAGATTCAGGGGGAAAACAATAAATAGAATTTTTAGCTTGTATAGTAATCCATCAGACAAAATCAAGGTTAACAACACTTTTTCAGATTCCTTCTAGATTAACAATGGTACTCGGCACTGCTGCCCCCTCTCCCCTTTACTATTTGCACTAGCAATGGAGCCGCTGGCGGCACACATTAGATGAAAGGAGGATATAAAGGGTATTGCCATTGGACCTAATGAATATAAAAGAAGTCTGTACGTGGATGATATTTTATTGACCCTTACTGAACCTACTAGCTCGATCCCGCACCTATTAAGGGAATTCCACAGATTTGGCACAATATCACATTTTCAAATCAACAATCAAAAATCCAAAACAGTTTGAGGATCTCTCCAAAATTTGCCCATATCAGCTACGAAAAGACCACATAAAATATTAAGGAATTAGTCTCACTCCCAAAATTACCTCACTCTTCACAGCCAACTACATACCACTACTCAAACAGATCCAAACAGATAGCCAAAGATGGCAGTTGAAACCCTTCTCATGATGGGGTAGAATACAAATAGTAAAGATATCCATCTTACCTTGCATACTCTATTTCCTACAAACTGTTCCCATTAGCCTTCCACAAGCATTTATAATCCAGCTCCAATCAACCTTTAATAAATTCATATGGAGTGGTGGAAAGCCCAGGGTAGCAAAACAAACTCTTTATTGCACAAAACAATGCGGCGGGTTGGGCGTCCCTTGTATAGCAAGATACTACCAGGCAAGCACCTTACAGTGTATCTTGGATTGGCACACTGGGCACCAAGATAAAGCTTGGCTGTCTTTGGATTCCCACCTACTCCAGATCCCACAAGTCGGCCCTCTCTGTTGGCTGCCATCTTCCTACCGACCTATCGCAGTAAAGTTACCCCCCCTGTATAAGCACATTTTCCACTCCTGGGATAGTATACTGCAGCAAATACCAGGGGTCTCCTCCCCTTTCTCACCTATGTCCCCAATCTTTCAGAATACAGAATTATTAAGAAACATCCATACATCTACTGGGTGCTCTCTGTTCAGAGATCTGGGATTTTCCTCCCCAGTATGAGAATTCCTCCACTAAGGCCCACTCATGACCTATCATCCATCCTCAATAGTACCTTTACCCACTGGTTAAAACACTCTCAACTAAAGCACCTTCTAGCCACATCCCCGCACAAACAATCTCTTCTTCGTCCCCTCACTTATTTTGAATCTTTATGCAAAAACGGGAAAGCCCTGAAGGGGTCTCTAGCCATATCTGGGAGAATATTAGATAACTGTGTACATGTACAACTACCCAAATCTACGCAGAACTGGTCAAAGGAACTAGATTTGGATATCCCCACCAAGCTATGGGGTAAGCTGTATCTCCTCACGCATAAATCTTCCACATCTAACCAAATCTTGGAGATGAATTATAAAATTATCTCCAGATGGTACCATACACCAGTAAGATTGAAATATATATACCCAGAATCTTCCCCATGTGCTGGAGGGGCTACGGTGCAGTAGGCAATATGAGTCATATCTGGTGGTCTTGCCAAAAACTACAGCCATTTTGGAGAGCCTTGCAGCAGATACTCACTCCCTTATTCGATCCATCATTTAGGATCACACCTTTGATGGTGTTATTTAATGATAAGCCCATGCACTCATGCAAATTAAGATCGCATCTCCTCCAAATTTGCTTAAATGGAGAAAAGTAGCTAGAAATTGGAAATCCAAAACACTACCTACCATTGAGACCTGGAAAGCTCAAACCCAAGAGCTCATCCAGTTGGAAGAATATTATTATTTTAAAACTAATAAATTGAATCTTTTCCATGACGTTAAATTTTACTGGGAAACCATAAATCCACTTAAACCATAACATTTTAAACCTCCTTTCCGCTCCTCTACCCCACCCTCCCCACTCACCCTACCTCTGACTGGCATAACTACACTGCCACCACCAGGTTGGTAGTTTTTTTAATTTTCATTGACTCTTCTTATTCTATTCTTTTTCTTTTCTTTTTTATTTTTCTCACTTCACCATTTTCTTCATATGACCGGCATAAGCAATATAGAGAGATATGACAAGAGTTTAATTATAGAGTATGTAATTTAGCAGTTTCTATGTGGATTATTAATGACCTAGAGATTTCTGTACAGGATTTCACGGCACTGCAGGTTGTATTCGTTTGATTTTGTTTGTTAATGAAAATCTTTAATAAAAATTATATATAAAAAAAAAAAAGAAGCATTTTTGGATTGTGATCACTAGAAGAACAATATGGCAATATTCCGAAATGATCTACCACAAACAAATGAAAGAAGGGGATCAACCTCAAAATGTCCTGAACAAATAATATTGAGCCAGATTACAAGTAGAGCACAAATTAATGCTCCTGCTTAAGCGTTAATTGTGGTAGAATTAAGATTAAGAAGTTTGCCAGGTTGCACTCGTATTATAAGTTGGAAGTAAACTGTTTTCGCTCTTGCGCTAACCTGACGAGTGCAAAAATACAAAGTTAGAATACATATTTCTACATAAATCTGATGGTATTTTTGTAGCATATACTGTATATCTATACCTATATGATTATATATATACAGTGTGTATATATATATATATATATATATATATATATATATATACACAAACAAAGAGGTATCAGCGCACATCCATTTTCCAAAGCACAACATATTTTTTACTGCTGCAAAAAATTGCCTGCAAATACATCAAGAGACAACTATTCTTTTTTAAATAATATTGGGAACTTAGTCACACAATATGGCCATATTTTGCTTAGCCAGTCACCACTTTCAAGGTGCCCCAATTCGACTGGTCCTACTCTACAGTCCTTTTGCCACAGAGGGCTGAAACATTCCTGCTTTTACTCTTCATAATAGAATGAGACTCCCTGGCTTTTTATTCACAACTCTTTAACACTGTTATGAGCACACCTGAACTTGGGTGGGGTGCTTAAACCAATGGGAGATGGTCAGTCTCCCTGGTAATTTTAAATACAAATACAAATACAAAATTTGTTTTTTTAGCACACCTTACAAAAAGTTTAAATCAACATCTGGGAGTGCTGCCAATATGACCCAGTAATTACACAAACAAAGAGGTATCAGCGCACATCCATTTTTCAAAGCACAACATATTTTTTACTGCTGCAAAAAATTGCCTGCAAATACATCAAGAGACAACTATTCTTTTTTAAATAATATTGGGAACTTAGTCACACAATATGGCCATATTTTGCTTAGCCAGTCACCACTTTCAAAGTGCCCCAATTCGACTGGTCCTACTCTACAGTCCTTTTGCAACAGAGGGCTGAAACATTCCTGCTTTTACTCTTCATAATAGAATGAGACTCCCTGGCTTTTTATTCACAACTCTTTAACACTGTTATGAGCACACCTGAACTTGGGTGGGGTGCTTAAACCAATGGGAGATGGTCAGTCTCCCTGGTAATTTTAAATACAAATACAAATACAAAATTTGTTTTTTTAGCACACCTTACAAAAAGTTTAAATCAACATCTGGGAGTGCTGCCAATATGACCCAGTAATTACACAAACAAAGAGGTATCAGCGCACATCCATTTTCCAAAGCACAACATATTTTTTACTGCTGCAAAAATTGCCTGCAAATACATCAAGAGACAACTATTCTTTTTTAAATAATATTGGGAACTTAGTCACACAATATGGCCATATTTTGCTTAGCCAGTCACCACTTTCAAGGTGCCCCAATTCGACTGGTCTTACTCTACATAAATCTGATGGTATTTTTGTAACATATACTGTATATCTATACCTATATGATTATATATATATATATATATACAGTGTATATATATATATATATATGTATATATATATATGAATATCTATTTGGAAATACATAGAACATATTCTACTATGTGCAAAACATTGGAATATGAAAAATATATACTAAATACATAGTTAAAGTCTTTATTAATAATAAATATTGCATAAAAATGCTTTTACATGTTATCACCTATTTAATGGCAAAGGGCTCCAATGCACTTCTATATATGTCTACATATGTATTTATGTGTTTATATGTGTATATATGTCTGTAAATACATATTTACAAATATAAATACATACACACACACACGCATATATATATATACAGTATATATATTTATATACTGTATATACATATACATCTTTAGAGATGTATATGTATGTGTCTCAATGTTAACGCCCTTTGCCTGCCTATTTTTTTCTAACACAGGAGACCTCTTATATTTGAGCCTTTATAACTTTGTGTGCAATATTTTGTTTAAATAATTTTTATTAGATGGTGTTATTATGAGTGTAATTATACAGGGAGTGCAGAATTATTAGACAAGTTGTATTTTTGAGGATTAATTTTATTATTGAACAACAACCATGTTCTCAATGAACCCAAAAAACTCATTAATATCAAAGCTGAATAGTTTTAGAAGTAGTTTTTAGTTTGTTTTTAGTTATAGCTATTTTAGGGGGATATCTGTGTTTGCAGGTGACTATTACTGTGCATAATTATTAGGCAACTTAACAAAAAACAAATATATACCCATTTCAATTATTTATTTTTACCAGTGAAACCAATATAACATCTCAACATTCACAAATATACATTTCTGACATTCAAAAACAAAACAAAAACAAATCAGTGACCAATATAACCACTTTTCTTTGCAAGGATACTCAAAAGCCTGCCATCCATGGATTCTGTCAGTGTTTTGATCTGTTCACCATCAACATTGCGTGCAGCAGCAACCACAGCCTCCCAGACACTGTTCAGAGAGGTGTACTGTTTTCCCTTCTTGTAAATCTCACATTTGATGATGGACCACAGGTTCTCAATGGGGTTCAGATCAGGTGAACAAGGAGGCCATGTCATTAGATTTTCTTCTTTTATACCCTTTCTTGCCAGCCACGCTGTGGAGTTCTTGGACGCGTGTGATGGAGCATTGTCCTGCATGAAAATCATGTTTTTCTTGAAGGATGCAGACTTCTTCCTGTAACACTGCTTGAAGAAGGTGTCTTCCAGAAACTGGCAGTAGGACTGGGAGTTGAGCTTGACTCCATCCTCAACCCGAAAAGGCCCCACAAGCTCATCTTTGATGATACCAGCCCAAACCAGTACTCCACCTCCACCTTGCTGGCATCTGAGTCGGACTGGAGCTCTCTGCCCTTTACCAATCCAGCCACGGGCCCATCCATCTGGCCCATCAAGACTCACTCTCATTTCATCAGTCCATAAAACCTTAGAAAAATCAGTCTTGAGATATTTCTTGGCCCAGTCTTGACGTTTCAGCTTGTGTGTCTTGTTCAGTGGTGGTCGTCTTTCAGCCTTTCTTACCTTGGCCATGTCTCTGAGTATTGCACACCTTGTGCTTTTGGGCACTCCAGTGATGTTGCAGCTCTGAAATATGGCCAAACTGGTGGCAAGTGGCATCTTGGCAGCTGCACGCTTGACTTTTCTCAGTTCATGGGCAGTTATTTTGCGCCTTGGTTTTTCCACACGCTTCTTGCGACCCTGTTGACTATTTTGAATGAAACGCTTGATTGTTCGATGATCACGCTTCAGAAGCTTTGCAATTTTAAGAGTGCTGCATCCCCCTGCAAGATATCTCACTATTTTTGACTTTTCTGAGCCTGTCAAGTCCTTCTTTTGACCCATTTTACCAAAGGAAAGGAAGTTGCCTAATAATTATGCACACCTGATATAGGGTGTTGATGTCATTAGACCACACCCCTTCTCATTACAGAGATGCACATCACCTAATATGCTTAATTGGTAGTAGGCTTTCGAGCCTATACAGCTTGGAGTAAGACAACATGCATAAAGAGGATGATGTGGTCAAAATACTCATTTGCCTAATGATTCTGCACTCCCTGTACTTTGTAATGTATTTTTGATGTGTTTTCTGACACTATGTTTATGTTTTATGTTAACCAGAGCTCTGAAGTCACGGTAATCATTCTTGCGTAAATTGCAATTATGCTCACGCAGTCGCCTTTAGAGTCAACTCGTAATACGAGTGGTAAGCCCGATGATCACAAACCCTTGCAATAGCCCCTTATCGCTTGGGTACAAATGTTTGCACTCCACGTGTAATCTGACCCATTATTGGCTAAATGTGCAGCAGTAAAGCATTGCTTGATGTACCCATGAGCTGAATATCATTTTAAAAATGGTGGCTTATTGATGATAAGAGTGACTATGTGGGGGATTTATACATAGATACAATATACATACTTCTATGGGGATGCCTGTGTCTTAGGGTTCTCACCTAGGCTATGTTTTCCTTGACAATATGAGCTATATATGCTGCAGGATTTGCAGAGTAGAACATGAATTGTACTCTTCAGGGGAACTATTCATGTATTGTCCAAAGGAACAATGCATGTCCCTCCCTGCATATCCTGCAGCATGTGTTACTCATTAAAGCTCAGGAAAACATGGCTGAGGTGGTAAGCCTAATTTGCCCCCTTTTGTCTTCATCGGATACCAATTTATGGAGCCCTTATTTACTAATACATCATAATATACTAGTCTTAAAGCCCGTGTACACGGGCCAAAATCCCCATCCACTTGGATCCCCTATCCCTCCCTTCTTCCCCTTCCCTGCCGCTCTCAACATTTTTTTTAACTGCAGTGCAGCAGTCCCGCTTGCAGCCCCCCCATCCCCCGCACAGTCACTGACCGATCCTTCCTTACGGCCAGACATGCTTGTCTTGCGCTGCAGTTTCTACTGCGCATGACTGCATCAGCCAAACATACCTGGTCTTTAATAATATAGGATAGGTCAAGTTCTAGGTTTGAGGTAGAAAAATGCATTGCAATAAAAGAAACATGTCTTAATCAAGCATAAACAAAAAATACTCAAGAGCGAAAACTCTGAAAAGATGGTAAAAGGGCTCAGAGGACAATGAGAGTATCCTGGGAATAGATCATTTTGGTTCACAACTAATTCCTAGGTGCAGATGGTTTTTCCAACCAGGATAGTATTCATAGATTGAGAATGGGAAATTCTCCTGTAACTTTGCCAGACTTTTAGGGACTTTTTGGAATCTCTTCCTGTATTTTTATGTCTTTCATGGTCAAGTTACTTGTAATCTAATATTTAATTTAATGGCAACTGGCCTGTAACAAAGTGCCAACATTATTTTTACAACTTTATTCTGTGTTAACGAGTGCTGTTATGATCTTGGCACCAAATGATATTGGCATGTAGTTAAATTGTCACGAGTGTTGGAATGTAGTTAAATTTTCATTGTACAAAAAACTCAGATGCCCAAACTTTGTTTGTTTGTAAAATATAATGCAAAACTGACACTAAAAATGAGTGCAAATCAAAAGGAAATATAGATTCTGAACTGAGAAATATCACTCTTGAATAGATTTTTCTGTACAGTACTATAAAATTAATTAAGCTTACACAAGGCTGATATTAGTCATCGATAAATCCTAATACTTAAAGGGACATGAAACACAAAATTCCTCTTTCCTCTTTCATGACTTCAGACAGAGCATGGAATTTACTTATATTGCTCAATGTGCTTTCCTCTCCTGGTATCTATTGTTGAAGGAGCAGCAATGCACTACTGGGAGCTTATAGAATACAACTGGTTAGCCAATGACAAGACATATATGTGTAGCCACCAAACAGCGACTAATTCCCAGTAGTGTATTGCAGCTTCTGAGCTTGTCTAGGTATGCTTTTCAGTGAAGGATAACAAGAGAACAATCCAAATTAAACAACATGAGTTTATGCAAAGAAAAATCCAGTGTACAATGTCCCTTTAAGGCACAAATATATACAAATGTGCATAGAATAATTTTATTAATGCATAGATAGATCCCTATTTAGCACAGTTTAACTCGCCAAGCAGCCAGGTGTGGCTTTTTTCCTCCCTAATTGTTTTACTTTGTATGTACTATCATTGTATGTCTTTAGTCTGATATCTATATGTCCCCTTTCTGTTTTGTCTTGTTTTATCCACATTTTTTCTTCCCCTAAAGTAATTCCCTCAATGGATCAGTATAGTATATTTCATATTTATGTATTAGAAATTATTCTTAGCATTGTAACAGATCTTCATACAAAATAAATGTTTTATAAATATTTAAAACCTGCATTTTGTTAGAAAAATATTTATTGTTTTGTAGTCTTGGACACACCCCTTGCAAAGCCCCTTAAATATTGTTTACTTTATCTCCTTTACTTTAGCCAATTAGGGACCTATGTAAACAAGCTCCTGCAAATATTGACAAATCACTGATCACCATGCAGGTGTGTCGGGAATCTGCATTCTATGGAATGTACTTCAGCCTTTTTAAGGGGGAGTGGAAACCTTACAGTTTTAAGAATTATAATTACAAGAAAATCAAGAAATATATCTATAAATTCATATTGCGATTTTTAAATTTGCCTAATTTAAAATTTTATATGGATTATAGGTTTTTTAGTTTATTGCCCCTTTAAAGTTCTGTCTTTAAAGTGACATCACTCATTTAAATTAAAGTGACATCACTTTTTTTTTTTTTTAAATCTGGATAAGAGCACTCCAAAATATTTTGTTGTTGATATTGTGTTGTCTTTTTAATGAATGTTTGTGTCTGGGATAGTTTTTATTAGGTGTGTTGAAACGTATCTAGTCCAAGGAGTTGGTCCTTAAAGGGACATAAAACAGGTTGGGATAGAGACAAAATATAATATGTACTTTAATTACTTTACCTGTAAATTTATACTGCAGTGCCTCTCAGTTAACCATTTCTTTTAAGTTTCTGAATTTTACAGTTCTAACACCCCCCCACACATTTACTTCTATGGCTGTATCTATATCTACCATTGATTTGGTAGAATGCAGAAGTGAACACTCATCTGCTGGAGTATGCCTCGAAGCAAATAAGTTTCTGGGAACTCAGTTGAAATGCAATGCCTGTGTTTCTGATGCTAATCACTGATAGGGGGAGTGGATCAGACTACTCCAGATAGCATGACTATGTAATTTTGCTTATTTTTGTTAACTATTTTAAAATACTTGCCAGCAATTTATTTTTATTTTTTAATGCAAACTATTTTTGCTTAAGTAGCCCTTTTAGGATATGCACAGATCTCAACATGTTTTATGGCACTTTAACAAGTAGTGAGTTGTAATATAGCCATTCCGGTTGCAAACTTTCTACTTTTTATTTGAAAACTTTAATTTAACTTTTCATGAATAATAATAATATAAATGAATGTGTAAATGATGCTTGTTCATACAAATTCTATGAATACATTGTCCAATTAATAACCAGCTGAGATTTTTGCTAGGCACCCTATTTCCCCCTAGTGAATACTATTGGCCAATATTAAATTTAATTTTTAACACTTCTTGATATTGGAAAGGAGACCTCAAAACTGCTAAATTGCACTCAGAGGGAGTTCTCATTAACTCAACATGAGATTAGGAAGCAATCTGTCTGTACCTTTTAAAGACCTGTATCTCTGATAATACAAATAAAAAAATAATTAAAAAAAATAATAATAAAATAAAAAAAAGAATTAAATGTTTCATTGTACTGTTGTTCTAGTTTATGATTAACATATTGCATATTAGATGATTACAATAATGGTTAAATAGTATTATAAATGTATCAATATCTCTTTTCTTTGCTACTAACCTGTAGAAACACTACCATAGTGGCTTAGTTCAGTTACACCAGTGCAACAGATGTGGGTAAGGACAGTCCTAAGATCATACATTAAAACTGTTCTTTTTTTTTTTTTAACATCAAAACAGGCATTGATAAGGACATACAAAGGCACTGCATTGTGAGAACAGACCAAAATAATTTTCACTACAGCTAGCCTATTTTAGAAGCATTAATGAACAATTAACCAACACTGGCACTCTTTCCATCTCTAATCCTATCGTAGAATCGCTAATCCTTACCACTAGCAACTAATGATGATAGTCTCTGAAGTATCGCTTCTTATCTCGGCCAGTTCTTAATACTTGCATAAGTATGCTTTCTTAGAAAGGAACTCCTACTGCTGTCCAACCTGAATACAAAAGGCTGGTGCATTTTTTTTTTTTTTTTGAAGGGCTTTCTATTCAAAAACATTTTTTTAGACTTGTGTTTGTCTTCCTACTACAACAAGTGATCCGCAGAGGACTGTAGAGATCTTCACAAGCTCTCTTTTGTCCACTTATTTTACTACAGAAATGAATGTATTCATATTACACTAACTGTATTATTTTTTTTTGCTTAAAGGAACATGAAACCCAATTGTTTTTCCTTTCACGATTCAGATAGAGAATACAATGTTAAAAAAGTTTCAAATTATTGACTTTTATTTTCCAATTTGCTTCGTTATTATGTTATTCTTTGATGAAGAGATATCTAGATATGTAGCGTGCACGTCTTGAGTAATACATGACAGGAAATAGTGCTGCGTCTAGTGCACTTGTTAATGTATAATGCTGCAAGACACGTGCACACTCCTGAGCTTACCTTCTTGATTTTCAACAACAGAAAACAAGAAAACAAAGAAAATTTGATAGTAGAAGTAAAACTTGAGAGTTGTTTAAAATTGTATCTGAGTGATGAAATATTTTTGGGGGGTTTTATGTTCTTTTAACAGCAAAGAGACATTAAAGCACAGAATAAAATGGAATGTGATAACATTTTGTGATATTAAAAGCTGAACAGAGATCTCACATAGGCAGAATAGAAGATTTAGATTTAGGGGCCGATTTATCAAGGGCCGAACGGCCCCTGATGCTTCTGTTTCTGCGTGAGCCTTCAGGCTCGCCGGAAACAGCAGTTATTAAACAGAGGTCTTATGACTGCTTCTCCTTAACTGGTCCGCTGCCTCTGAGGCTGCAGACATCAATCTGCCCAATCCTATACGATCGGGCTGATTGACACCCCCTGCGAATCTGCAAGGGACGGCATTGCACAAGCAGTTCACTAAAACTGCTTGTGCAATGTTAAATGCCATCAGCATATGCTGTCAACATTCAGCGATGTCTGGCGGACATGATACGCTAAAGCATATCATATCCGCCAGACAATGATAATTTGGCCCCTTAGAATTAATTGTTACATTTTTTTAATACTAACTATTGGCTAGATTACAAGTGGAGCACTAACAGTAATGTGTAAGCGAAAAGGGATTTATTGCGGGTCTTTGAGCACGTCAGGTTTTTTGCTCGTATTACACTTTGAAAGTAAACGCTATCACTTCAGTGCAATTGAAGTTAAAGGGACACTGAACCCAAATTTTTTCTTTCATGATTCAGATAGAGCATGCACTTTTAAGCAACTTTCTAATTTACTTCTATTATCAATTTTTCTTCCTTCTCTTGCTATCTTTATTTGAAAAAGAAGGCATCTAAGCTAAGGAGCCAGAAAATGTTTGGTTTTAGAACCATGGACAGCACCGGTTTATTGGTGCTGTCTAATCAGCAAGGACAACCCAGGCTGTTCACCAAAAATGGGCCGGCATCTAAACTTACATTCTTGCTTTTCAAATAAACATACCAAGAGAATGAAGAAAAAATGATAATAGGAGTAAATTAGAAAGTTGCTTAAAATTGCATGCCCTATCTGAATCACAAAAGAAAAAATTTGGGTACAGTGTCCCTTTAACGTGCATTGGGATAGTACATCCTCAGAGCTCTGGGGAAATTGTTTCATGAAACAAAAAAGTGACAAAACACATAACAAATGCATTACAAAGAACAGTTACAGTCATCATACACTATCTAATAAAAATTATTAAAAAAAATATTGCACAAAAAAGATATAAGGGCTCAAAGATATGAGGTCTCAGGTGTTAGAAAAAAAAAAAAAGCTGCAATTGGCTTTAACATAGAGAGAGCTTCTTGCGACCCTGTTGACTATTTTGAATGAAACGCTTGATTGTTCGATGATCACGCTTCAGAAGCTTTGCAATTTTAAGAGTGCTGCATCCCTCTGCAAGATATCTCACTATTTTTTACTTTTCTGAGCCTGTCAAGTCCTTCTTTTGACCCATTTTGCCAAAGGAAAGGAAGTTGCCTAATAATTATGCACACCTGATATAGGGTGTTGATGTCATTAGACCACACCCCTTCTCATTACAGAGATGCACATCACCTAATATGCTTAATTGGTAGTAGGCTTTCGAGCCTATACAGCTTGGAGTAAGACAACATGCATAAAGAGGATGATGTGGTCAAAATACTCATTTGCCTAATAATTCTGCACACAGTGTATATATATGCTTATATGTGTGTGCATATGTATTTATATTTGCATATATGTATTTACAGACATATTCACAAATATTAACACATAAATACATATGTACACACATATGGACATATATAGAAGTGCATTGGAGCCCTTTGCAATTAACAAGACGAAAACAAGACTTCCGGTTGGAGGGACTTTGAGGTGGCAGCAAGACGACGGATCTCCAGAGCTGAACCGCATCAAACTAAGAAAAAAACAGGTTATAGCTCCACTGCCACCTAAAATTCCCCACAGCTTTATCTTGCTAAGTGGCCCTGCATAGGGCTTCATCAGCCAATAGCATTCCTGTGACGGGCCTGACATCAGCCCTATCTCCCGGCAGCGCTACAGAGAAGACGGCCACGTGGGCTGACATCATTCACTTTGCATTACCTCTGAGCGGCACCTACATCTAAGAAGAAACCTATCAAGTGATAGTCGCTCCAGGTGGGATCCCTGAAAAGGCCATAGCAAAGCAAGGCGTTCTATATGTGTGAACAAGCTCTGGCAGCTAACAAGAACTGGCTCATATTCTGGGCACATAACCGTTCCTCATAAAGCCTTATAGTAGTTACAGGCCTAGCACACCACTCTGCCGCAAACAGATACAGGTGCTTCAAAACTTAACCCTCGTTCTGTGACCTTTAAATTTCAGAACAAGGAATACACTCGCCGAAGGAAAACAGGGGTAAGCAGCAAACTTTTTTCATATTATATAAACGCAGTCACACTACAAAAGACTTTACCTGTATATCATAACTGCAAACTAAATAGACTCCCTAAAGCCAGAATCTCTGTGTGCAAAACCATCTCAAAACCTTGTGTTATGTGCCTCTACAGTACTTAGCATTGATTCTGCTGTGTTTTGCATACTTTTGTCTACGCAACTTATCATTTTTAATATATACTTCCACAATCCATATTGGTGCAATTGCATGTACGCAGTTTAATTGGAGAGGGTAGTAGATTTGTGGCGTCGCCTATTGATTTACCCATGGTGCAGTACAAAAAATGGCCTACCTAACTCAGATTACTAAACTTTACTCATTCTAATGAAAGTCGACAAATATTTCTCCAAAATATCACCTAGACAATCCGACACAATGAGTAACAAATCTAAAATGGCTGAGAGGAAATCTCGACATGTGCTGGAAATACAGGCCAATATCACACCACAAATTGATCAATCCACGCCACAGGCAGGAGACTATTCCTCTCTAATGCAGGATTTGAAGACCTTCTTCTTACTAAAATTTGATTCACTACAGGCGGGTGTAGATAACCTTACCAGTGAGATGAGACAATTCTCTACACTTTTAAATGCTGCTGAATCCCGCATAGCGGAGGTGGAAGACAGACAAATTGTTGCAGACATTTCACTTAAAAAAGTGTTAAAACAGAATCAATACCTCCTCGACGTAGTCGAAGATTTAGAGAACAGAAGTTGTCATAACAATCTCAGCATTGCGGGGGTACCTGAGAACATAAAAGGCAAAGCACTAATGGAATTTGTCTCTTCTACTCTCCCCAAGCTGTTGGGCATTGCTCCAGATCATCTACCAATTGATGTGGAAAGGGCTCATAGAGTGGGCCCAGACAACCCACCAGAAATATGAAACAGGCCCCTGACAGGTGATCTTTAAATGTCTCAACTCAGGTTCTATTATAGATATAAACACATTCCATACTTTGAGCTTATCAAACGTACCTCTCATAGATATATAAGGTTAATGTTACTGTTGATGTTGATATTATTTTTTTTGTTACTCTTCTTGAACTGGTTTATTCAATTGTGGATAATACTTATACACAAATTTAGACATAATGTAGTCTGCATCTCTACCCAACACACTGTTGATAGTCTGTGGATGGAAGAGAGGAGACAGCGCAATCTCAATTCAAGGTAGAATTTACTAAAACATAACAACACGCTAGCAGTAATACACTTACTAGACGTAGAATAAAAATAGGCACAATAGCATGAATCTCAGAAGGTGCAGAGTGGGTCCATATCTGTGTGGTCAGCGCTTGTGCTCTAAGCATGCAGAAACTGTTCAGTTTGAAATTCCCGGCTTCCGGCACTTCCGTACACGCTGACGTCACCCTCCTACGGATGCTTGCACTGAACAAAAGTACTCAACGCGTTTCACCGGATGAACGCCCCGGCTTTGTCAAGAGTGTAATAGTCCTTGCCAAGAGATGTCCTTTATTTAAAGGAGGTCCGCAGGGGGTATTGGTTTAACCGTGATTAGGGCAGACACATAAACCACAGTTAATGATTGTCAATAAAATGTGGCTAAAACTTCACCACACACTGTTGATAGTACTCATACCTCTCAAGGCTTCCCTATATTAATATCTCCTAATAGTGCCTTGGGTTTATACTGCTCCAACACACGACTCTACCTCAGTGGCAGGGATATATTGTACCCAAAAGCTATAGGAAACTATGCGACCTCATATGGTATATTTCACTCCAACCTGGCTCTCTCCTTGTTCTCTGCTGAGGAATATGTTTGTAGATCAAATGTTTATTTCAACTAAATTGAAAATGAAAAATTAATTGCAAATGATTCTAAGTCTAACCCTAAAAGGTTCTTTAAGTACATAAATAGCAAAAAATCTAAGAAGGAAAATATAGGTACATTAAAATGCGTGGAGGGTAGCATGATAAATAATGACAGGGAGAAGGCTGAGGTATTAAACCAGTTTTTTCTTCAGTATACACAAGAGAGGAACCATTGAGTGATACTTTGGAGCAAAATAGAACATGTCAGTCCATACCATTTACTGCGGTATGTTAAGAGGATATCAGGAAAAAAATGGATAATATTAAGGTAAATAAAACTCCAGGCCCAGATGGAATACACCCAAGGGTGTTAAGGGAACTTAGCACTGTTATAGACAAACCTGATGTGGTGCCACTCTTCAAAAAGGGAAGCAGGGATGATCCAGGAAGCTATAGACCAGTTAATCTGACATCAATAATGGGAAGATATTTGAAGGGATTATAAGGGATTATATTGATGAGCATATTCATGTAAACAAGATTATGAGTTCTAATCAGCATGGTTTTAGGAGAAATAGATCATGTCAAACTAATCTAATAAGATTCTACAAGGAAGTAAGTAAAAATATAGATAAAGGGGAATCAGTTGTTGTGATATACTTCAATTTTGCAAAGGCATTTGATACAGTGCTACATGAGAGATTAATGCACAAAATTAAGGGACTGGAAATAGCTGAAAAGGTTAGTTCATGGATAAATAGCTGGATAAAAGATAGGGAGCAAAGAGTAGTAGTAAATGGATCATACTCATATTGGACAAAGGTAATCAGTGGAGTCCCCCAGGGATCAGTACTGGGCCCTGTTCTTTTTAATATTTTTATAAATGACTTGGAGCATGGATTAAATAGCGACATCTCTATTTTTGCAGATGATACTAAGTTAAGTAAGGTCATTAGGTCAGAGCAGGATGAACTTTCATTACAAAGGGATCTGCAAAAATTAGAAGTATGGGCAAGTAAATGGAAAATGAGATTTAATATGGAAAAATGCAAGGTTCTACATTTTGGAAGTAAAAATAAGCAGGCAACATATTTTTTAAATGGGACAAGACTTAGCCAAACAGAGGAGGAAAGGGATTTGGGAGTAATAATAGATAACAAGCTAAAGATGGGTGCACAATGCAGGGCAGTGGCTTCAAAGGCTAATAAGATAATAACATGCATTAAAAGAGGCATTGATTCAAGGGAGGAAAGCATAATTCTGTCACTATATAAAGCCCTGGAAAGACCTCACCTTGAGTATGGAGTGCAGTTCTGGGGACCCATCGCAAAAAAAGATATTGCAGAACTAGAAAATTTTCAGAGAAGGACCACAAAGCTAATAAGGGGATTGGATAAATTAACCTATGAGGAGAGGCTAGCCAAACTGGATCTGTTGTCTTTAGAAAAAGGCGCTTGAGAGGTGACATGAATACTTGATATAAATATATTCAAGGCCCATATTCAGAGATGGCAGAAGCTCTGTTTATTCCAAGAAAATTGTTTCTGACAAGAGGTCACAATTTAAGGTTGGAGGAAAGGAGATTTAATCTCCTGCAATGGAAACGTTTTTTTCACTATAAGAACAATAAAATTGTGGAACTCATTACCAAAGGAGGTAGTGAATGCCAATACCCTACATACATTTAAAAATAGTCTGGATACATTTCTGTTTATAAACAAAATTCATGGATATGATTGCTAGTATTAAACGGATCACCTTTTAGTGGGGTTATTTAAGCTTAACTGGAGCTTTTTGTAAGTATTTTAGATTTGTGTAGGTTGAACTCGATGAACTTCAGTCTTTTTTTCAACCTTATCTACTTTGTTACTATGTATATGTAAAGGATGAATGGTTATATCTCTTCTTCTGCGGGGGATATAGGACAGAGGTCCTCCTCTTGATAGGGAATAGGCTTGAGATCTAAACTAAAATCAGGTTTTATTGTATACTTAAATATGTTTTGTACTACTGCTAGAAATACTCTTCAAGATACATTACGTCAATGTTAAGATTAATGTTGTTATTTATATTGTTATTGTTAATTTTATTGCATTTCTCGAAATGGTTAACCGACGGGTGGATGATCAATATATATATATAGGTCTAGACGTGATACAAAATGCATAAGTACATACCTCTCAAGGTTTAGTCCTCCTAGTGTTTGGTGCACAGCATATATATATGACCCTCCCCTTACTCCCTGCTAAGATGTCTGTCTATGGACCCACGGTAAATTCCAACCCTATGAGAGGATTATGCCCCTATCTTGAATGGAAATACTTGACATGGGTCTTCCCTCCACCCTCACATATGCCTCCCACTTCATCATATACATCTGACATTTATAAACTATATATAACCTCTTTTTTGAAGTTTGACTATGGCCCTTAAACTTTTTAATTGGAACATTAGGGGTATAAATTCCCCAATTAAGAGAAAATCAATTTTGACACATAAACTGAATGCAGAAATTGAGGCTGAATTATCAAATGTCTGAAGACTCGCCAGAAACACGGGCCCACAAGCTCCATACGGAGCTTGATAAATGGGCGTCACAGCCTTTCTCCAGGAGACACATCTACAGGATGAGAAGCATGAGAAACTGCGCAGTGTAGGGTAGGGAAGGTAACATATCTATCTTACCAGAGCAGTAGTAGGGATTAGTCATTTTGTTTGGTAAGAGGCTCCAGGTAGACATTAAAAACATCATTGCTGACCCTGATGGCAGGTTCTTCATTGTACAAGCCTCCATTGACTCTATCAATTACACACTATGCAATATTTATGCCCCTAACACTACTTCCTTACCCTTTTGGGAAATATTGACTCAGACCCTATCACCCTTGGTAGACACTAGCCCTAGATAGAACTTGGTCAGATAAAGGATTAATCAATAAAATATTACAATGCTACAAAGGTAAATTTGAACAAAATATATTCAAATTATTCAGTGAGGTCCTGGCCGTGTGTGACATCTGGAGGAGACACCCTGAAGATAAAGACTTTACTTGTCTTTCTAAAACTAACTCCTCTTTTTCAAGACTGGACCTCTTTCTAATCTCAGACTCACTCGTATCTCAGGTCAACTCAGATAAAATCCACAATA
Organism: Bombina bombina; assembly: GCF_027579735.1. Classification (NCBI taxonomy): domain Eukaryota; kingdom Metazoa; phylum Chordata; class Amphibia; order Anura; family Bombinatoridae; genus Bombina; species Bombina bombina. Next base: position 44,100,521 of record NC_069508.1, on the reverse strand, counting down.
TACTTATATCAGACCATAGAGCTGACCTTAGGTTCATTCCCCCACGCCCTAATAGAAACTCCCTTCACTTCCCTTCTTATCTTGCCACGTCTAAACCCTTCCAGAAAAGTTCTTATACATGCCTGGAATAATTAATATACAGACAACCAGCCACACTTATCCAATCTGCAACTATTTTGGGAGGCAGCCAAAGTGGTTATATCGGGACATGTCATTTCTTATTTAGCAGACCTAAAACCCAAAACCCAATATAGATACAATACCTTACAAACCAATTTAGGTCAAGCCTATTTAGACTATTGTACCACAAAAACACATCCTTCATATGAACATTACATTGTAGCTAAGGCAGAAATTTACTTCTCCCTTAAATAACAAGCAACCACCGGTCTTTTTAAAACAGCTGGTAAATTTTACAGGTTCGGTAGCAAATCTGGAAAACTCTTGGCTACTCTAGTGAAAGCACGGTCAATATAAAAGAACATAGCAGCCCTTAGAAGCGGAGGTAAAACTTTTAGAACCCCCTCTTAAAAAGAGAATTGCCTAGTGGAATACTTCTCAAACTTGTATACCAAACAACAACTAAACAAACTGAATAACCAGAGCGACTTCTGGCAATCCCTCCCCCACTTAACGCCAACACAGAGAGACATGCTAAATGCTCCAATAACTCCAGACGAGATTCGCCTGACTATTAAATCCCTATCCTTGGGGAAGGTAGCAGGACCCAATGGACTACCTACTGAATTCTATCAACTCTTATCCCCACAAATTGTACCTACTCTTTCAAACCTTTTTAATAACATTTTCCTTTGTGACAAACGCCCCTCTAATTCGTTTACAGCAGCCCATATAACCTTGATACCAAAGCCTGGTAAAGACCACTCCCTTCCAGAATCATACAGACCCATATCCCTCCTAAACACTGATTATAAAATTCTCTTGAAAATTCTGGCCAACCGATTAAAGACTATTCTCCCTTACCTATTACACCCAGACCAATCAGGATTTGTTTCTGGAAGCTCCTCCGTAGTCAACTTAAAAAAAGTTCTTCACACTATAAACCACTTCTGGACTCAGGCTGATGATGTTGGCCATGGAGGGGAGCGGGAGCCCTTCCTGTTATCTTTGGATGCAGAGAAGGCCTTCGATAGAGTGGAATGGTCTCATCTGTTCCACACTCTCCAACAATTTCACTTCGAGGGTCCCTTCCTAAATTTTCTTCGTAAAATCTATTCCACCCCCCCAGCAAGTATCTTAGTAAATGGTCTTAACTCCCCTAATTTTACCCTTGAGAGAGAGACGAGACAAGGCTGCCCACTCTCTCCTTTATTATTTGACCTAGCCTTGGAACTCCTTGCACTAAAATTTTCCCTGGTATCCCTATCAGAGACACCACTCTGCATATGGCATTATATGTAGATGATATGATGCTGTTTGTTAGCAACCCCTCTCATTACATCCCTAAAATTGTTGACAGACTAACCGCTTTTGGGGAATTCTCCTGTTATAAAATAAATATGACAAAATCAGAAATACTGTGGTTAACTCATCATAATCCTCATGATGATTACTCTTTCCAAGTGCAATCCAGCACTCTTACCTATTTAGGCATATCCCTCCATCGAAACCCCCATAAACTATACAAACTCAACATTTCAAAACAATGTACCAACATACAAGCACAATTAAAAGCTTGGGCCAAGCTCCCTCTGGGTCTTACTAGACGTGTTAATTTAATAAAATGACTGTACTACCTAAACTCCTTTACCCGTTTCTGATGTTAACGTTCCTCCTAAGTAAAACTGGCTTGTCCCATGTGAACAAGGCAATCCGGGGAGGTAGGACATTTATAGTGACTAAAACCCTACAACAACCGTACCTTACTGGTGGTCTGGCACCCCCTGACCTCAAACTATACAATTGGACAGCTTTAGTCCGCCTGGTTGAAGATTGGCAACTGAATATGGCACACTTTATAGACCCAGCTCTGGAGGTCACTCGAGGAATACACTCGATTGGTGAACTTCTGGATCCGCTGTTGCACACGGTCAGGACCTTCCAAGATCTTAAAAACAGGTACAACCTACCCAACACACAATTCAATGCGTATCTTCAGGCAAGACATTATATAAATACCCTAATGAACCAACATCCCAATTTCTGGGAACTTTCCCCACTTGCTTATATACATGTTAGTTACAAAATGGGTAGCTATTCTTTATCCCCCATCTACTACCAGTTAATAATGTATGCCTCAAAGGAGATCTTGGAGAGTATCACTTTTAGACTCCAAAAGGAAGACATAGGGGAAGTCACAACTAAAGAAATACTCACCAGTGTAGAAATTACTAAAACAGCAATCTTAGCAGTTCCCATTAGAGAAATGCAGACTAGAATAATAAACAAAGATTAAATTACTCCCACCCATAGATCTCATTGAAACAAAGACTCTCCAAATCAATGTATCAAATGCTCATTACCTGAACCCACACTTAAGCATTACTTTTATGACTGCCCATTTATCATACAATTCATTAGATATTTCTGGAGGCAACTCTTAGAGTAGAATGGGATAACATAATAGACTTGGCTTTCTGAATATCACCCCATTACCACATTTCTTTTTTTTTTTGGTTTCAAAAAGCTTTATTGGCTTTATTTGCAACAAACTCAATATACATGACACAGCGGATAGTGTAAGCATTGGATACATTTTAATAAGGGTACAGATACCCATAGATATCCAAGTAGAGAAGGTGAATGTGAAAGTCTGGGTCAGGTAAAACCTGACCTCAAGAACCGGGGTATTGTGTCAATCATCCGATCATGTTCAGTGTCCCATTTAATTAGAGAATACCTTATATTTGTATACAATCGTTAGGAAAAATCAAACATATAAACCAAAGAAATAAAAACAGCAACAATTGTGCAACAGTTCAAGGCAAAATGTTACGGAGTGGTCAATTGTAAGGCAGTGTAGAAATTTGGAGATGATGTATGGGATAGTGTAAGTAAACATTTAGTAGTGAGGAGGCCCTCCATAAAAAGGAAGAGAGATGGGGGACCGAGAGATCCCTCTGGATTAATTAAGCATGAATATCTGAAGGTCTAAGGGAGTAAATGTATTCTTCCCATATGAGACGAATGGATAGATAGTTATCAACCTTCTTCAATCTTGAGTAGTGATATTGTTCTAGTTCTAAATCGGTGGTTACTCCAGAATAGTATTGTGGGTAAAGTGTTTTTTTTTTCCCATTAATATGGAATATATCTTTTGGCTGTGTTTATCATAATAGTTAGTAATTAAGTCTAAGTGCACACTTTAAAGGGGAAGTAGTTAAATAAAAATGTCCATGATTTGTGGGGATGAGAGATATTCAAAATTAATTCTATTTCTTTTCTAATGTTCGTCCAGTATAGCTGTGCAGTAGGACAGGTCCACTATATGTGCGTGAAGGTGCCTCTGTGTGTGCAACCTCTCCAGCAATCGGTGTTAGAGCCTGGAAATATCTTCCCTAGTTTATCTGGTGTACAGTGCCACCTACAAAGGAGCTTCATGTTCATTTCTGCAATAGCTATAGACGACGCAGAGGAACTCATTTGCTTATATATAATTTGCCATGTTTTAAGGGGTTGGTGGTCATTTAGTTAATTTTCCTAGCTTGTGAGATATGATGGAGAACGCTCAGAGTTATGTGAAAGAAGTAATTTGTATGATATATAAAGGATACCTGTGTGCAGGAATGGCATGTAGCATATCGATTCAAAAGGTGTCAGGGGTCGGGCTAGGTTGTGTTTATCTACATGTTTCGACAGGTAATGTGATAGTTGGAGGTATACATACCATTTATTAAGTGTAGGGCCTAAAGTTTCTGACAGGTCCTCCTTTGTTTTAAGTTTGCCATTTTGTAAAAGGGAATAATGGGGTATTACCTGATTTAGAGATCGAGTGACTGAAAAGGTAGGGGGACGTTGGGGTTATTTAGCAGAGGCGTCAGAGGCGAGTGTGAAGTTGAAATTGTCTTGTAACCTTTTAAGATTTTGTCCCATATTTTTGAAAGTCTTATGTATAAGAAAGGGAGGGTTAGGGAGGTGTTGTTGTCGTTTAGTTTTATGCCAGCATTGGCCTCCTAGTTGTATACTGTTGGAGAGTGCATGTTCGAGAGGCACCCATTCTTTGTGGCTACCATGTTTGCACCAGTCCACAATCCTGGTCATAAAAGTTGTAAAGCGATACAGTATTAGGTTCGGGGCTCCTAGACCCCCATTAAGTTTTGCTCGGTATAAAGTGTTTGTGGCGACTCTTGGGCGTCTGTGGTTCCAAATAAAGGAGTTTATACGTTTTTGTAGTTGGTATATTGTGGCGTTGGGTATTGGTACAGGAAGTGTTTGAAAAATGTAAAGAATTTTGAGTAGTATTACCATTTTAACTGCGTTTATTCTCCCCAGCCATGAGATAGGTTTGTGGGTCCAGGAGTGTAATGTGGTGATGATGTGGGCTTTTAAAGGGTCAAGGCAGCTAGCTTATCAAGGTGTGGGGAAATTTGTATTCATAAGTATTTGATTGGTACCGGAATTGGTGTGATCGGAGTAATAATAAATCATTGTGTGTTGCTCCTAGACTAATGAATTCCGATTTAGAGTTATTGATATGGAAATTAGAAAAGTCTCCATACACCTTAAAAAGATGAATCAGAGATGGAATGGACATTTTATGATTTGTGAGTGTGAGGATAATATTGTCTGCATAGAGGGACATTTTATATTCTTGTTGTCCTATAGTGATTCCGCTGATGGAAGGGGAGGATCTGATATATGATGCCAGACCCATTACCACATTTCTAACTGAATGGATACCGAGAGGAGCACCCAAAGTCTCATATGTATAATTTAAATAACTGTGGCCTATTGATACAGTTCTGTAACAGAATGGTACTAAAAACACAATGTCATTGCACAAACCCTCTTGTCTAGACCTTAGACCAAAGTCTTTAATAGAAATTGTTACCTAATCATCTGCTCATGTCTTTATTGTTTTTTACTGTTAATATTTAATAGTAGAATGTTTGGATGTTCTTTTTTGTTCTTATTTTTGGTATTTAAAAAAACAAAAACCCTAGGCTCGCCGGAAACAGCAGTTAAAAAGCAGCGGTCTTAAGACCACTGCTCCTTAACTCGTACGCCTCTTCTGAGGCTGTGGACATCAATCCGCCCGATCCTATACTATCGTGTTGATTGACACCCCCTGCTAGCGAATGATTGGCCGCAAATCTGCAGGGGGCGGCAATGCACAAGCAGTTTACCAGAACTGCTTGTGCAATGTTAAATGCCGTCAGCGTATGCTGTCGGCATTCAGCGATGTCTGTCGGACATGATACGCTGAGCAGATCATGTCGGACAGACACTTGATAAATCGGCTCCATTGTAGCAAAAGAAATGACATGCTCTAATTCATGCAAAATCGCATTGCAGCATAGACTTCAACAGAGCTGAAAAAGTTGGAAACAAAACCTAACACCCACAATTCAAGCAAACATGATAGCTGTTATTTAAAATGCAACATAAGGAAATAATATTGTATATATATATATATATATATATATATATATATATATATATACAGTATATATATATATATATATATATATATATATATATACGTGTGTTCATAAGTTTTTATATGTGTATATATATGTCTGTAGATACATATGTACACATATACAGTAAATACTTTAATACATATATACACTCATATAAACATATATAAATACACACATATCTACATTTAGACGTGTGTGAATATATCTCTAAGTATAAAGATCTTCCCCTGCCTTTTTTATTTTTTTCTAACACCTGAGACCTCATATCTTTGAGCCTTTATAACTTTTTTGTGCAATGTTTTTTAAATAAATTTTATTAGACAGTGTTATTATCAGTTTAACTTTTTAATACAATTTTTAAAAAATGTTTTATTAGACAGTGTTATTATGATAGTAACTGAACTTTTAAATGTATTTTTGATGTGTTTTGTGCAACTTTTTAGTCGAGCATAACAGTTAACTAGAGCTCTGAATTCACTCTATCCCGACCCGCGTTAAATTCAATTGCGCTCGAGCGAACGCTTTTACTTTCAACTGGTAATATCCTCGCTACTTCCGACACACGCAAAGAGCTGAGAGAAAACTTTTTTTTGTTTGTGCGTAACTGTTTGCACACCACTTGTAATCTAGCCCTCTGTGTATCACTACAGAACCTGCCAAAGGCAGGTTTACCAAAAATATAGGAGTGCATACTAAAATCCAACACCTTAATCAACCTTAAAGGGACAGTCTAGTCAAAATTAAACTTTCATGATTCAGATAGGGCATGCAAGTTTAAACAACTTTCCAATTTACTTCTATTATCTAATTTGCTCAATTCTTTAGATATCCTTTGTTGAAGAAATAGCAATGTACATGTGTGAGCCAATCACACAAGGCCTTTATGTGCAGCAACCAATCAGCAGCTACTGAGCATATCTAGATATGCTTTTCAGCAAGTGATATCAAGAGAATGAAGCAAATTAGATAATAGAAGTAAATTAGAAAGTTGTTTAAAATGACATGCTCTTTCTAAATCATGAAAGAAAAAAATTGGGTTTCATGTCCCTTTAAAGGGAAACTACTACAAAATGTTGTGTTCTTCACACAAAAGAGCAACATGGAAAAATAGTAAATTTAAAGGGACAGTCTAGTCAAAATTAAACTTTCATGATTCAGATAGGGCATGCAATTTTAAACAACTTTCCAATTTACTTTTATTTGCTTTGTTCTCTTAGCATTTGTAGTTGTTAGCAAAACCTATGTAGGCTCATATGCTAATTTCTAAACCCTTGAAGGCAGCCTCTTATCATCTCAGTGCATGTTGAAAACTTATCACAGCTAGACAGCGCTAGTTCATGTGTGCCATATAGATAACATTGTGCTCACGCACGTGGAGTTACCTAAGAGTCAGCCATGACTGGTTAAAATGCAAGTCTGTCAAAATTATTTAAAAATAGGGGCAGTCTGCAAAGGTTTAGATACAAGGTATTCACAGAGGTAAAAAGTGTATTAATATAACTCTGTTGGTTATACAAAACTGGGGAATGGGTAATAAAGGGATTATCTATCTTCTGAAACAATAAAACATTTTAGGAGTAGACTGTACCTTTAAACAACAACTAACACAGTGGCATCAGTTGTGTACTTGATACTAATCCTTATTCGCTGATAGTAATTCCTACTAAAGCTCATTGGCTGTTATGTATTTCCTGTTCATGATCACTGTTAAGTCCATTAGTATTGGTAGGTAATGCACAACCAATTAGAATATATTAGTTTTAATTTAAACAGCTTTTACTTTGTTTTTTTCTGGTAACCTAAAAAATCAACACATGTAACTGTTGTGTATGACAGAACATTTTTGATCACAGTGTCCCTTAAAGGAGCAATACATGAAAAAAATACCCCTTTCATACAATTAACTCTAACAAGGTACTTGAAGCCCACAACACTTATGAAATCTAGCTTTTCCCATGTTTAAATACAGGTAATGCATTATGATGTACCTACTCATAACCTATATTGCCTAGGATACCTTTTACTCAAATAAGACAAACATATTTACTTCTTATACCCAATATTCTTAGTTCCAAAGTTTCCTTTAAAAGAAGGAACAGTAGGGAGTTGCCCCATCACCTCTGTATCTAACAGATGCTAAAACACTGAGGAAATTATATATACAGGTGGCCCTCGTTTTACAACGGTTCAATTTACACCTTTTTTCCAGTCATGTGACTGCTATTAAAAAGCATTGAGAAGCAGTTCATTTATTAAAATAGCCAGTAGGTGGAGTCTGCTTGTGTTGCAGCAAAGCCAAGCAAGCTGAAATTAATCAGTTTAACTAGACCTGAGCTATCGAGCAGATTTCAAAGGGACAAGATCTTCCTGTCTATAAATCAGTCCAGATTGGAATGCATAGAAAGAACTGTTTGCAGAAAAATGCAAGTGAAGTCTGTGTTGTGTGATTATTTTATTAGGTTTATAATGCTGTTTGGCAAATGTTTTTGTTCATTTAACTTAGTTTAATTATATATTCTGTGTTGTGTGATTATTTTATTAGGTTTATAATGCTGTTTAGCATTTAAAGTCTTCATTTCAAAGCTTTACAAATAATGTATTAGGTGTCACTTATGACAATTTTGAGAGGGGCCTGGAACCTATCTCCCTCACTTCCCATTGACTTACATTATAAACTGGGTTTCAATTTACAACGGTTTCGATTTACAACCATTCCTTCTGGAACCTAACCCCGGCGTAAACTGAGGACTACCTGTATATATATTTTTTATTATTATTAAAAAAAAAATTTGGGGGGGGGGGAATTGTTTATTTCAACTACTATCATACAAAAAGAAAAGAACCATAGCAATAACAAAGGTTTAAAGAATAATCACATTAGGGTTTAGGTTAGTAAGTAGACACATGTAAATCATGTTACTCGGTTCAGATAAAGGCCCCAAGTCATCAAGGTCTGTTGGACCTGATCCGACAGTGCGGATCAGGTCCGACAGGCCTCGCTGAATACGGCGAGCAATACGCTCGCCGTATTCAGCATTGCACCAGCAGCTCACAAGAGCTGCTGGTGCAACGCCGCCCCCTGCAGACTTGCGGCCAATGGGCCGCCAGCAGGGGGGTGTCAATCAATCCGATCGTACTCGATCGGGTTGATTTCCGGCGATGTCTGTCCACCTGCTCAAAGCAGGCGGACAGGTTATGAAGCAGCGGCCTTTGTGACCGCAGCTTCATAACTGCTGTTTCTGGCGAGTCTTCAGACTCGCCAGAAACACGGGGCATCAAGCTCCATTTGGAGCTTGATAGATAGGCCCTGAATTGCAGGCTTTATTTGTAAGTTCTGTATGATGCCGCCATTTGGACTTTATTATCATGTTCTACTTGTAGACCATTGTACTTTTATTTGCAAATTTCCAATATTTTTATAATAAACAAAATTATGAACAATAAACAACAATAATTGCCATGTAATAGACAGTATGTAAGGGTATGTGCAGATCTTAAACTGAACTGTTAATTTGGTAATATTGCAATGGGCCACCTTGTGATGTCATCAGCGTGAAGGATGGGGGATCCATGCATTCTGGTTAGTACCTATTATTATAGTGGTTAGGAGTGGGTGTCTATCTTTTTTATGCCATGTATAAGGTAATATGGTATGGGGGTAGTTGAGGTGGTTATGTGGGTCTTGTGTCCCATTATTTCTGTGTGTGTGTCAAGCGTATTTGATATAAGATTGTGATACCTTTCTAGTTTAAGGTTAATTAGTGTTTCATTTAACTACATTTGTAGGGTGGGGATTCTTTCTTTTTTTCCACATTCGTGAAATAAGTTGGTGTGCGCTATTTATCATTATCTGGGAAATTATTTTTTTTAACTATATCTATGCATCACCTGTCTAAGCTATTTATTTATTTATTTTTGAAGGGCAGAGAGATAATAGTATACTCAAGATTTCACCTGTAACATTCCTGTTATAAGTGGTTGATATTGCAGTCAATACCAGTGGACTGAAGAGACTGAATGTGTAACATAATAACTAACTATAATGTGGCCAGTGTATTCAATCACACCTGTCAAATACATCATTTGTAGATACAAAATTCATAAATTGTGGCATTTAAATGGTGTTCTGACCAAGGAATTAACCCTGGCAGGAATGTAACGCTGCTTTTGGATATGTAGTAGGAAGCAGAGACAAGCAATGAAGGACTTTATATCTTCTGCCTGCATACAGTTTAGATCAGGGGTCAAGTCGAGCGGGAACACATGGAAATGGAGTTCCTGCACTATTTTTGCAGGAGGAACTAAGTTTCCCATGGACAGAGAACAGAAACGCTTCTGTAAACACTGCTGCTGCTGGTGGGAGGAGCTGGAGTGCAGTCTGGTTAGAGGGATAGTGAGATCCTGTGGTAATGGGCAGTAACACTTCCTATAATACACTTAATGCAAGCCTGTAAGTGGGCCTGCTGTGTGACCCCCCTTAATGTGTGTAACACATGGTGCTTACATTACTATGTGGCTTGCTCTGGGGTTATTTAGCTCCCCTTAGCAGAAATAGGACTATTGCATCTTAAGTGGGTGAGACTCTGTGACAGAGGAAGATTCTCATGCCCAAAGTTAACCATTTAACGCTTCATTGAATTTAATTTTCTTTCATTAACCAAAGTGTATAAATTATATTCATATAAATACACTATGTGTGTGTAAGTGTGTGTGTAAATATATATAACAATATTAATTGTAAGGGGGGTGGAAGTCTTGGTGAGTTCCCACACTTTTTTTTGTAGGACTTGACCCCTGATTTAGATATAGGAGGTGTTGGGTTCTAGGAGGGGAAAAGAGGGGAGTGGATACGATGCCATAAATTGGACAGGAAAAGAACAAAAGGTACATTTTCATTTCCCTCCCACTCTAGAATGAACAGATATCAGATGCGTTGAGGTCATAAGAGTAGTGGATTAACAAGGCATAGATAGCAGCAGGAATAATGGATAGTTGATGTACAGTGTATATAAAAAGTTTACACACCCTTACAAAGGTTTTTGAAATGTAAAGACAGAAATAATAAAAATGTAAATGTTAGACGTTTCCATCTGAAATGTATCCTTCCATCAAACAAAAATCTAGAAAAATAAAATGTAATTATTAGGAACATTTTAAATAATAATAAAAAAAACTACAACATCCTTTTATAATGGGGGCTCAATCTTTGTGCCATCAGTTAAACTGAATCTAATTTAACCCATATTTAAGTCAGCTGTTGTTGTTGGATTTTCTTGAATGTTTGGGGTTGCATCCTACTAGGAGAGCCATGGCCCACAAAGAGTTGACAATGAAACTGCAAGAGCTAATTGTTGGAAAGTACCAAACAGGAGAGGGGAATAAAAGAATATCAAAGTCACTGGAAGTATCATGGAGCACTGTTAAAACCATCAATAAGTGGAGAATATGTGGCAAAACAGTGATATTACAAAGATCATGATGACCCTCCAAAGTTAATGAGAGGACAAGAAGAAAATTAATCAGGCAGGCTACAAAGAGGCCAACAGCAACACTGAAAAAGCTACAGGTATTTCTTGCAAGTACCGGTCACTCCTTGGATGTGACCACCATCTCTCGTATTCCTCACATCTGGGCTATGAGGTAGGGTGGCAAGATGGAGACAATTTCTTACAAAAAGAAACATCCAAGCTCATCTAAATAATGCCAAAAGATTAATTCAGTCAACCCAAACCATGTGGGAAAATGGAGTGCCGAGACAAAGGTTGAACTTTTCCAATAAAGCTCATTATTCATGGAACACCAAACCATCTTTGAAGCATGGTGGTTGTAGTATCATGCTTTGGGGCTGCTTCCCTTTAGCTGGGTATGGGAATCTTGTCAAGATAAGAGGTTAATGAATAGATCCAAATATCAAGATATTTTGGCACAAAACCTGCTGGCATCTGTCAGAAAGCTGAAGAAGAATTTCACATTCCAACAAGATAAAGACACAAAGCACATATCGAAGTTGACCAAGGCATGGCTACATTAAAGGAAAATCAAATTATTGGAATAGCTCAGTCAGAGCCCAAACCATAATCCCATTGAAAACCGTTGGCATGACTTAAAGAGAGCTGTACATAGGATATCCAATTGCAACTTGAAGTAACTTAAACTTTTTTGCAAAGAAGAGTAAGATACAATTTCAAAGTCTAGATGTGCAAACTTAAAGGGACAGTCCACACCAAAATTGTTATTGTTTAGAAAGACAGATAACACCTTTACTACCCATTCCCCAGCTTTGCACAACCAACATTGGTATATTAAAATACTTTATAACGTTTAAGCCACTACAGACAGCATCTTATTATATGCTTTTTTATTTGCTTTTCACAACAGGAGATTGCTAGTTCATGTGGGCCATATAGATAACATTGTGCTCTCTCCCATGGGGTTTTGCAGGACACGGCACTAAATGGCTAAAATGCAAGTCAATAAATAATACATAAATATCCATGAGATAAGAGGGCTTTCAGAAGAGGCTTTGGTACAAGTTAATAACAGTTGTAAAAAGTATATTAATATAACCATGTTGGCTTTAAAAAAAACTAGGGAATGGGTAATAAAGGGTTAAGCTTTTTTTTTTAAACAATAAATATTTTGGAGAAGACTGAGCCTTTAAGGATTATTATTTGTTTTATTTATTTTTTGGAGTGTTTTTATTGATTGTTTGTGGTTACGGGCCAGGACAATTCTTAATAAGACAATAGATTTCTCAACCCTATGATCACCCTTCTTGACAAATGTACTGTTCTAGTCAAGACACCATAATTGCCTTGGCTGATGGGGAAATACTTGCTATATTGAATCTTCACTCTTAATTTTAGTGTACATATCACATATTCTTTTGTGTTTTATTCAATAGATCATTTATATTCTTCCATTTGGATAAGTGAATTTATTAAAGTCATAAACCCCCCACTTCCTTCAGATAAACTGTTGAAATCATATGCTGTCAGTAGCAATTACAACTCAATATAGCACTATAACAAAAATAGAATTGTTCAATTAAACACAACAAATAGAGAAATTACAGAATTATAAAATATCAATTATATAATAAACCAGAGGTAAAAAATAAATAAATAGATAACACATTAAATCAATGAATTAAACACTGAAACAATATTCTCTTGAGTTGTTTCACTAACTATAGAAGACAAGTAGTCAAAAGAGGAAAATCCCATAGGACCTAAAAATAAAGGCTGGTAAAAACGCGAAAACCTTATTTTTACATTTGTGCCTTATGGGTAAAAATAAATAAATCCACATGGTGAACTCAGGCTTATTCCCTATATTTTACCATTTCATAACATTCCCTCTTGTTCTAGAATTTTAAGATGAAATATATTTTCTCTTCAACTTTATGGAATACCTTGATGAATTTAAAAGTTTTTATCAAATATTCCTTTTCTTAGAGTCCAATACATACACTTAGATTCTCTTTGCACCCTTCTCTGAATATGTTTGAAGAATCCCGTAAATATTCTGTCCTGCATACAAAGAAATACCAATAATCAATCATAGTCTGAGGCTTCGTACCATATAGGAAAAAGGGCAGAAATTGGCATCAAATGGTTTCTCTCTTCCATCAGTTTCTATATTGCTAAGACAGTAGACATTGGATAGAATTACCTTTCATCTTTCTAACACAAATAGGCAAAGAGAAATTGGCTCAAGCTCAGAATTATTATGGAATTATTTATTTTGTTAAGAAACTGCCCTTAGTAATATACAATGTCTTTGACAGTATTGATCGAAGTAAAAAGAGGTCATTCCTTTCAAAGACTGGAATTTTTGCTCCAGGGTTTCTTTTTTTCTATGCTACACATCATTTTAAGCTGTAGCATAAACCACTAGACTGTAATCCATTAATATACAATGATAAGAAAAAGCTTTACTAAAAAGCTACAAAATAATATTTAAATTGATACTTAGTTGCACAAATGGAATATTAGAGATTTGTGCACGTTTGCTACATTTCTCTTTGTTCAATGAAAGTCAATTTAAATGATGTATGAAATCAGAGTGTTACACGTAAGGTCATGTAACTCAATTTTCTCTGTGAAGAAAGTATTTTTCTTATTATTCCTTGTGTGAGGTCGAGCAGACATAGGAGGGTCTCAGATCCATTCAATGTTAAGCACTGTTTTTCACCTGCTAATAACTTTGGAAGAAAATGTCAAATCTGGAAAACACTCACTATATTCTTTTGTCCATCTGTGTTTTTTCTACATTGTCCCAGGAGTTTAAACTATTTTAGCAAGGCAGGTTAAAATAATTTCAGTCTTTTTTGGTTTTACTATAATAAGACTGAGACATCAAAATATATTTTTTATTATACTGCAATATTACATTCTTGATAGAGTAAAAATATTTAGATATTAAATATTATACATGGGCATTCACAACCTCTGTCATAAACTATATTTCCTAAAATATATGAATACATATGGAATACATACATATGGAAAATAATAGATTTTATGAAATACAGTAAATTTAATGAGCAAAAATTAACAAACACAATTAAGAAATAATATTCATAACTATGAAAAACTATTCATTCTTCTTCCTATAGGACTTCAATTCAATACAACAATATTTATAAAAAATCTACTGTCAAGAAGGGTTAGAACTCAAAGTTTGTAATAATGCACACATAAATCACTTTTTTAATATAACAATCATTATTGGTCAATACATTTTTTTTTTATTCATCAAAAAAAACTTTACATATGAATATTTAGTATAATAAATATTAACATATTATATATTAGAATAATAATTTTTTTTTTTAATCAAAGTTTTTTTATTAAGGTATTTAGTCATACACTGTTAATAATAAAACATCACACATATCGTCTCCAAAACAATACACTTTGAAAGAGATATAACAGATACTAGAGCATCCTCATAACAATTAGGAATAAATACAAAATGTGTATATGGAATCATGGAAACTAGCTGTAGAACATACATGTCATATCAGAGTTATACCATAACTTAAAAATATGAATGACATATATTGCAACAATGATACCTTAGTTTTTTTGTTTTTTTTCTAGCTTATATATCAGTAACAATATGATAGCAATGTGGTAACTACTGAGCCGGCATCTTTTGGACCAACTTATTCACCAAAATAATATTCAGTGGTAGTTACATAAGGGCCACTTTTGGGCCATATGTAAAAAAATATATATATATATATTAGCAAAAGAGAATGTAAGAGAATGAGCAAATAGGAAATTATAAAGAAACTCTCAAAATAGGAGCATAACTGGAGGAGGTGGTATAAGACATGAATTATCTGGCTTATTACAGTACACATGCGTTAAGATCAATTATGGGTTATTAATAATTATTTGCAAAGAGGTACCTATGATAATGCTGGGAAAATGTGGAGGGGTATGTAAAACTAAATGTGTCGGTATACCATGTGAAAAACTTGTTCTGATGCAGGAATTAAATTGCATATAACTTGAATTAACCTGTTCCTAGTATGATATCATGTTAATCAGTCAACCACATGGCATGCTTAGAGGAAGAAGACTCATGATTTATAACTCATAACTAATAAACTTATATATGGTGAATTTACTAATTTCTTAACTACCTATGTTATGTAATGAGCCTGAGAATATTATTCACACACAACTAATAAAATAAAGTAAGAATATGTTCATATAGGGTCAGTACTGTCGAACTGGGCAAGTTAGAATTAAGTTAGAATTAACAAATGTTTTTACTTGTTTGAAGACATGCTAGTCTGCAGCTCTTCATTGATAGGTATCAACATCTAGTTAGAGTCCTGCTAAACTGTGTTGTTGCGGTCTCCGAGTGAGCGAAATGTTTATTCTTCTGAGGGAGCAGTAGTTGCCAGCACGGAACACACGGTTGGCCTCATAGGGGATGATGCTGCAGATCTAGGAACTATGTATTCTGCTTTTCCCCATTGTACATCGAGTATTCAACCTATGCCTAGTCTAGGCAGTAATGATGGGTAAAGCAGAGCCCCCTCTACACTCGCCAACCCCTGCAGATGCTCACAAATGACTCAGTAAAATAAGGAGCCTGGGTCATTAGCAGTGGGCTGCATGACATGCCCTGGTTCAAGTTGCTGCGTATCTCCTCCTGTCGTATCTGGCTTCAAGGTATATTTGATGTCTGTCTTTTGCCGCGTCTGTGAGATGACTATAGGGCAACATTCAGAGAGGGCAAGACTGTCCCGGTTCTTGCGGATCTGTGGTATAATTAATTCCACATGGTCGGCAAGTGAATCCAACTGGCATGCGGAATATGCAGACACCATGTTTGAGAAATCCCCATTTCCCCGAGGGTGGCCGGCCGCATCCCCCCATACGAGGATCTGGGTATTGGGTGTGAAGTTCTCACTTGAACACATACAGATGTTGGCTAGCACTTGCTCACTACTAGATTGAGCAAAGTATGTCCTTCCTTTGTTGGTTGAGTCTGCAACGGGAGTTTTATCTGTATCACAGGTGTCGTTTTCCTTGTGTGCATGACGTACTGTATATATGAGGCTTTCAAACCTCTGGCTGATCTTCCGATCAAGTTCAGTAAGAAGTTTTAGTATGACCGTGGTATCCACCTCCATGTTATAGTTAGTAGAGAGTTGTGATATAATTATCTTAGTTGTTACCCCATTGAAGGGGGGGGGTTATTAGGGAGGGTGAAGACTAGACCTCTGCTGACGATCTCAATGATCTTACTGAGGTCTCTGTGGAGATTAGTGGAGATTGCCTGGGTTCTCTAGAATCAGCAGTGCTTAGGTATTGTGAGTCTCTTAATCTTTCCTGTAAATATTGTCTTAGACTACCGATATCCATCTATTATCCTAGTCTTCTCCCAGAGCTCTTGAAATTGCGGCCATGCTTGGTCGCTGCTTAGACATGCCCCCCCCTTAGAGTAATAATTTATAATGATATCAATATATTTGTAAACCCCTAAATAAAAAAATATGAAATAAACATATAAGTCTGAAAATGTATTAGTTTAGTACATATTTAAAAAAATATGTGTCTAGCTATTGCAGCTGAGTCAATCACAGGTGAAGGTTGCAAGCACAATTTTTTCAGCTTCTTCTTAGAGTTGCTAAGCAACATACTCTGAGACACACATTTTCCTCTAAACATTAGCAAGTTGCCAGGTGTTAAATAAAAATGTTTGTGCAGTTGTTAAGTGGAAAGAAAAAGTATGTAAACTCGGGGGGGGGGGAGCTAATAATGCTTTACACCAGTCAAATGGTTTAAAGCATTATATCTTAAAGAACACTGCCAGTGGAAATTAGCACTTAATGTACTGCCAAATATATATTAAACATAAGTAACTATATACTGTGAGTTATGTTACCCCATGCTACCTTTCTTTTGTCTTGGCAAATACTCTATCAAAACACACCCAAACATTCTGTGCATCTTAGAAACCATTAGTGAGCGACAGTATGTTTTATAACAATTTAATCTTGTTCACATCAAGGTGACATAAATAAAAATCACTATATTCTTTGATGAATACTAAAAATATTGCAGTACTCAGGTCTTGTGAGAATTTATGCATTGTAATCTTATTTGGATCTTCAAATAATTCACAGTTTCACAAACTGTCCTTTTATGCATGTATACAAACGTATACATTGTGATCCAGATTATGAGTGGAGTTGTAGTTTGTTCTCACGTTCGAGCATTTAAAACCGCTAGAAGTCATTTTATTTGTGCTCGGAGATTCGCCCTCATACTCTGAGTTGAAAGCTAAAAGTTTGTGCTCTCACGTGGTAACAAATAGACTTTGCTATTTTTATTAATATTATTGTTCTTCGTCAATGTTTAAGTTTTGTACATAACACATTTTGGATGGTTTTATAGTTCTTTAAGGGCTTTAATATTGGTTAAACTTGTAACCGAAGAAGTACTTCTAAGGAGATATCTCAAGCAATTTATGGCTTCTGATTGCACATTTGTAATCTGCAGCATAAAACGTATTTGACAAGAATCTGTATGTAAGAATGTGGTTCTGGAATTCCTACTTTGGCAACAGAATAACCTCAGTCCAAAAATTACACTGTCCTAGATTCCAAACATTCAACGACTTTTAAATTGTTTG
This sequence comes from Bombina bombina, assembly GCF_027579735.1. Lineage (NCBI taxonomy): Eukaryota > Metazoa > Chordata > Amphibia > Anura > Bombinatoridae > Bombina > Bombina bombina. The sequence continues at coordinate 44,082,753 of NC_069508.1, read as the reverse complement.
TCACTACATTTCATACATAAAGTTCAAATTTTCTGCATTTTATCACACTCCTGATATTTTTAAATGTGCTTTGTTCTCTTGGAATCCCTTGTTGAAACATAATACACACATATCCTGCACTAGTAGAAGCTAGCTGCTGATTGGTGCCTGCACACAGTTGTCTCTTGTGATTGACTAACTAGATGTGTTCAGCTTGCCGCCAGTAGTGCAATGTTGTTCCTTCAACAAAGGAAAACAAGAGAATTAAGCAAATGCTATAATTGAAGTCAATTGGAAAGTTGTTTAAAATGATATGTTCTATCCAAATCACAAAATAAATTTTTGGGGTTTCCTGTCCCTTTAATTATGAATGTATTAGAGACTACTGGACCTGATATTTAAAGATCATCTTATCAAGTAGGGGAGACTGCTGGCATTTTAGTGGGCATGAAAAATATGTTTGAAATAACTACCGTTACTGATATTAATAAAGCCTATCAAAGAGCTGACCAAGTAAAATGCGTTGGTCAGAAAAGTAAAAGCAGTAAAAAGGAAGGTAAGGCAGAAAAAAGGTTTGATTTTCAAATTATTAAAAATAAATTAAGCCTTGTAAAAAGTAAGATTTTGTGCCAAATAAAGGTCAGCTTATCAAAGACAGGTTTGAAAGATAGAATAAGGAAAATATGCGGTTAAGAGATTCCCATGAAAGAGATAATGATTTTCATAAAATTGATTATTTTGGTCCTTTGATAAAAAACATTATATGATGCAATGATTTATTTCTGACAGTTCTATAAAAGTGTCATGTCTTTATGGTCCATACAGGTAAAAAAATAAAAAATGTTTTATTTGTGATATAGTTTGTCAGTCTTTTAGGTGGGTCTTTGACCTTGTTTGAGAATATTAAGATGCATCTAAATATTATTATTTATTAAAATGTTATTTTCTATTATTATATTTTTATTTTGATTGTATATATCATCTGGTATATTATTTGGGAACGGTGTAAAAGCCGGAACGGAACGGAACAGGCCGGAACAGGCCTTTTATGTAGGAAATTGATTTAAAATATAATGGGATGTGTTAGAGACTCTTGAGAACAATTTTAGGAACTAGAATATTTGTGATATAATAATTAATTAACCCTTTAACTACCAAAATAGTGTCCGGAACCAAACATAACAGCCCGGAACAGCACCTTCCCAGAAAACCAGATACACCAAATTCACAAGTCACATGTGACTAAATGTAATATGTGTAATCAGCCACAAACCATCCACAGAAACCACATTATATTATCTGTTCCAGCCTTTAATACACTTTTTTTTATAAAAAGTGACGGAACGGCACCTTCCCAGCAAAATTTACAGACCAAATTCACTAGCCACACATAACTAGATGTGATAAGTGTAATCAACCACAAACCATCCACAGAAACCACGTTCCAATACCCGTTCCGGCCTGCAAAATGCTTTTTCCTGAAAAGTGACGGAACGACACCTTACCAGCAAACAAGATACACCAAATTCACCAGTCACACATGACTAAATGTTATAAGTGTAATCAGCCACAAACCATCCACAGAAACCACATTATGATATCTGTTCCAGCCTTAAATACACTTTTTTATAAAAAGTGACGGAACGGCACCTTCCCAGCCAAATATACAGACCAAATTCACCAGCCACACATAAATAGATGTGATAAGTGTAATCAACCACAAACCATCCACAGAAACCACGTTCCAATACCCGTTCCGGCCTGTAAAAATGCTTTTTCATGAAAAGTGACGGAATGGCACCTTACCAGCAAACCAGATACACCAAATTCACTAGTCACACATAACTAAATGTTATAAGTGTAAACAGCCACAAACCATCCACATAAACCACATTATGATATCTGTTCCAGCCTTTAATACACTTTTTTATAAAAAGTAACGGAACGGCACCTTCCCAGCAAAATATACAGACCAAATTCACCAGCCACACATAACTAGATGTGATAAGTGTAATCAACCACAAACCATCCACAGAAACCACGTTCCAATACCCGTTCCGGCCTGTAAAATGCTTTTTCATGAAAAGTGACGGAACGGCACTTTACCAGCAAACCAGATACACCAAATTCACCAGTCACGCATAACTAAATGTTATAAGTGTAATCAGCCACAAACCAACCACAGAAACCACATTATGATATCTGTTCTGGCCTTTAATACACTTTTTTATAAAAAGTGACGGAACGGCACCTACCCAGCAAAATATACAGACCAAATTCACCAGCCACAAATAACTAGATGTGGTAAGTGTAATCAACCACAAACCATCCACAGAAACCACGTTCCAATACCCGTTCCGGCCTGTAAAACGCTTTTTCGTGAAAAGTGACGGAACGGCACCTTACCAGCAAACCAGATACACCAAATTCACCAATTACACATAACTAAATGTTATAAGTGTAATCAGCCACAAACCACTCACAGAAACTACATTATGATATCTGTTCCGACCTTTAATACACTTTCATAAAAAGTGACGGAACGGCACCTTCCCAGCAAAATATACAGACCAAATTCACCAGCCACACATAACTAGATGTCATAAGTGTAATCAACCACAAACCATCCACAGAAACCACGTTCCATTACCCGTTCCGGCCTGTAAAATGCTTTTTCATGAAAAGTGACGGAACGGCACCTTACCAGCAAACCAGATACACCAAATTCACTAGTCACACATAACTAAATGTTATAAGTGTAAACAGCCACAAACCATCCACAGAAACCACATTATGATATCTGTTCCAGCCTTTAATACACTTTTTTTATAAAAAGTGACGGAACGGCACCTTCCCAGCAAAATATACAGACCAAATTCACCAGTCACACATAACTAGATGTGATAAGTGTAATCAACCACAAACCATCCACAGAAACCACGTTCCAATACCCGTTCCTGCCTGTAAAATGCTTTTTCATGAAAAGTGACGGAACGGCACCTTACCAGCAAACCAGATACACCAAATTCACCAGTCACACATGACTAAATGTTATATGTGTAATCAGCCACAAACCATCCACAGAAACCACATTATGATATCTGTTCCAGCCTTTAATACACTTTTTTATAAAAAGTGACGGAACAGCACCTTCCCAGCAAAATATACAGACCAAATTTACCAGCCACACATAACTAGATGTGATAGGTGTAATCAACCACAAACCATCCACAGAAACCACGTTCCAACATCTAGTTATGTGTGGCTGGTGAATTTGGTCTGTATATTTTGCTGGGAAGGTGCCGTTCCGTCACTTTTTATAAAAAGTGTATTAAAGGCCGGAACAGATATCATAATGTGGTTTCTGTGGATGGTTTATGGCTGATTACACTTATAACATTTAGTTATGTGTAACTGGTGAATTTGGTGTATCTGGTTTGCTGGTAAGGTGCCGTTCCGTCACTTTTCATGAAAAAGCGTTTTACAGTCCGGAACGGGTATTGGAACGTGGTTTCTTTGGATGGTTTGTGGTTGATTACACTTATCACATCTAGTTATGTGTGGCTGGTGAATTTGGTCTGTATATTTTGCTGGGTAGGTGCCGTTCCGTCACTTTTTATAATAAAGTGTATTAAAGGCCGGAACAGATATCATAATGTGGTTTCTGTGGATGGTTTGTGGCTGATTACACTTATAACATTTACTCATGTGTGACTGGTGAATTTGGTGTATCTGGTTTGCTGGTAAGGTGCCGTTCCGTCACTTTTCACGAAAAATCGTTTTACAGGCCGGAACGGCTATTGGAACGTGGTTTCTGTGGATGGTTTGTGGTTGATTACACTTACCACATCTAGTTATTTGTGGCTGGTGAATTTGGTCTGTATATTTTGCTGGGTAGGTGCCGTTCCGTCACTTTTTATAAAAAAGTGTATTAAAGGCCGGAACAGATATCATAATGTGGTTTCTGTGGTTGGTTTGTGGCTGATTACACTTATAACATTTAGTCATGTGTGAATGGTGAATTTGGTGTATCTGGTTTGCTGGTAAGGTGCTGTTCCATTGCTTTCCATGAAAAAGCGTTTTACAGGCCGGAACGGGTATTGGAACGTGGTTTCTGTGGATGGTTTGTGGCTGATTACACTTATTACATTTTGTCAAATGTGACTTGTGAATTTGGTGTATCTGGTTTCCTGGGAAGGTGCTGTTCCGGGCTGTTATGTTTGGTTCCGGAAACTATTTTGGTAGTTAAAGGGTTAATTAATTATTATATCACAAATATTCTTGTTCCTAAAATTGTTCTCAAGAGTCTCTAATACATCCCATTATATTTTAAATCAATTTCCTTCATAAAAGGCCTGTTCCGGCCTGTTCCGTTCCGTTCCGGCTTTTACACCGTTCCTATTATTTGCATATCTGGTGGTTTTTCTTTAACATGATTGATTTTTTAGAGAATTGTTCACAGTTTTTATTTTGTGCATGTTAAACAATAAGTAATAGATTTTCTCTTAAAGGGACAGTTTACTCAAAAATGTTCTCCCCTTTAATTTGTTCCCAATGGTCCACTTTACCTCTTGGAGTGTATTAAATTGTTTACAAGTATTCCCATTACCCTTATATTGGCATTTAAAATAGTTAATTTGGCCTGTGGTATCCCCACCCATCCTGAAAGTATTTGGCCTCAAGGCCAAGCTGTGTTAACACAGCCAGTAGAAGAAATTACACTCCCAGTGAGTTATAGAAGAGATAAGGTAATAAAATGTTAATGTTCCATTGTTCTCTCCAAGTATTGGTTATTGGTTTATAGACAGATATAGGATAAAGAAGCATGTATATGTACACAATGTGATAAAGTAATGAGATCTGATTATACCTACAAGCTCAACCCATTGTATTAGGTTGTGGCTTCAAAACACAAAATCAGCTAATTCATATACACAAATAAGCCTTAAAAAGCAAATCTCATACATTTTATACTCTGCAGCTGGTAAAAAAAGTAATTAAGTAACACATTAAGGGGAAAGACAATTTTATAGTATACTGTCCCTTTAAGTTTGTAGCGTTTATTTAAGAAACGGTACAATAGCCAATGGAATTGTATAGATGTTTGTTGGGATCATTTGTTATTTTTGGAATATTTATGGATATTTACTTCACAATATATATTGTATTAGATTATAAATTATTAGAGTTACTAATAATAATAATAATAATAATAATAATAAGAGTTACTAATAAGAGTTACTAATAAGGATTGTGTGTAGTTGTTGTTCATTGTGTTTTATGCATGGCTGTTCCTTTCCATTTGATGTAGATATAAAAAAGGAATAAAAAACATATTCAAAATTATATTTTCTCTAGTGGACCCTGTTATCCAATATCCTGTTTAATATTTTAATTTATAAAGCTAATTAATAAAACAGATCTTCACATTCTACTAAATTACTATTTTTATTATTTTTATTATTAGTAGTAATAGAAGAAGTACTAATAATAATATTAAAGCGACAGTAAAGTCATATTTAGACATTCATGATTTAGGCAGAGCATGCAATTTTAAACAACTTTCCAATTTAATCCTATTATTTAATTTGTTTTCTGAAAGGTTTATCGATTTTTATTGGCTCACACATGTGTTCAGTTAGAAACCAGTAGTGCATTGCTGCTCCTTCAACAAATGATACCAAGAGAATAAAGCAAATTTGATAATAGAGGTAAACGGAAAAGTTGTTTAAAATTGTATAATCTACCTAAATCATGAAAGAATTTTTTTGAGTTTCATGTCCCTTTATTTGTATGTATGACAAAATAGATATGATTTTTATAATGATATGATTTATGATTTATATATAATTTATGTTGTTTATGTTATCATAATCAAATTTAAAAGTCAGAGATTTAATGCTCAAATTATTTTGTGTAATTATTTTACACATGTAGCAGTTCATTATCATAATCACAATATTTTTTAGACACAATTTACAATAATTTGGTTGTAATTCTTGGATGACTTTCTTTTTAAACATCTCAACAATTTTAAACAAGATCAAAGTAAGAATATTATGTTGATTAAAGGGACACAACACCATTTTTTTCTTCAATGATTCAGATAGAGCATGCCATTTTAAGCAACTTTCTAATTTACTCCTATTATCAATTTTTCTAGTTCTTTTGGTATCTTTATTTGAAAAACAGAAACGAAAGCTTAGGAGCAAGCCCATTTTAGATTCAGCACCTGGGTAACGCTTGCTGATTGGTGGCTAAATGTAGCCACCAATCAGCAAGTGCTATCCAGGGTTCTGAACCAAAAATGGGCTGGCTCCTGATCTTTCATTCCTGCTTTTTCAAATAAATAAACCAAGAGAATGAAGAAAAATTGATAATCTTAGTAAATTAAATTGCAATCATAAAAGGAAAACATTTTTATTTAATATCCCTTTAAGATCAGATTATCTCAAATATCAGTAAACTAAAAGCAAAATTGGCTCTTTTTTTCAAGAAGGTTAAAGGGACAATCAACAGCAGAATTTTTTGTTGTTTTAAAAGATAGATAATCCCTTAATTACCAATTCCCCAGTTTTGCATAACCAACACAGTTATAATTATACACGTTTTACCTCTGTAATTACCTTGTAACTAAGGCCCAGCAGACTGCCCCCTTATTTCAGTTCTTTTGACAGACTTGCATTTTAGCCAATCAGAGCTTTCTCCACGGTAAATTCACGTGCATGAGCTCAATGTTATCTATATGAAACACGTGAGCTAATGCCCTCTAGTGGTGAAAAACTATCAAAATGCATTTAAATTAGAGGCGGCCTTCAAGGTCTAAGAAATTAGCATATGAACCTCCTAGGTTTAGCTTTCAACTAAGAATACCAAAAGAACAAAGCAAAATTGGTGATAAAAGTAAATTGGAAAGTTATTTAAAATTACATGCCCTATTTGAAACATGAAAGTTTTTTTGGACTTAACTGTCCCTTTAATGCAGCTTTAAAAATGTAATTAAATGAGTTTTAAGTTTCAGTGAAAAGCATTAGAGTTGTCTGCAAAGTACAAGAGAACAGAATTAAAGGGAAAAAAGTTAGAATCGAGCTGAATGGACACTCAACAGGACCCGTCCAAAGTCCTTAATATCCTAATGCCAACAGCAAACTTAAAAAAGAATGTTAATCACAGGTACCCGTAAAAAAAAAAATATACAAAGCCCTTTATCATTCCTTCTTTAGAAACAATGTTGCAAAAGAGAATAGGTGTCAGCAACGATTTTCCATGGTACTAATAATGCTTACATCAAAGCGTTCTGGCTCTTAGCCCTTATCGAATGACAAAGAACGTTTTCTTTATTTTATATGTGTACATGTGATCTCCATTCTTTTTAAAGTTTCCTATTAAATTGTCTTAAAGGGACATGAAACCCAAATGGTTTCTTTCATGATTCAAAAAGAGCATGGGATTTTAAACGACTTTCTAATTTACTTCTATTATCAAATATGCTTAATTATCATGATATTCTTTGTTGAAGAGATACCTAGGTAGGCGTCTGGAGCACTATATAGCAGCAGTTTTGCAATAGTGTTATACATATGCAAAAGCACTAGAGGGCAGCACTATTTCCTGCCATGTTGTGCTTCAGATGTCTACCTAGGTATCTCTTTAACAAAGAATACCATGAGAATTAAGCAAATTTGATAACAGAAGTAAATTAGAAACTTCTTTAAAATGATAGGATCTGTCCGAATCACACACAAAAAAAGTTTTGGTTTTCATATCACTTTAAATAATTTTAACAATATAGTAAAAAACAAACAAACAGTCTTTTCAAATGTCTGTTGCTTTAAAGGGACAGTCAAGTCAAAATTACATTTTTATGATTCAGACAGGGCATGCAATTTTAAACAACTTTCCAATTTACTTTTATCATCAAATTTGCTTTGTTCCCTTGGTATTCTTTTTTGAAAGCTAAACCTAGGTAGGCTCAAACTGATCTCTAAACAGTTGAAAACCACCTTTTATCTCAGGGAATTTTGACAGTTTCTCACAGTTAGACAGTGTTAGTTCATGTGTGTCATATAGATAACATTGTGTCCACTCCCGTGGAGTTATTTAGGAGTCTGCACTGATTGGCTAAAATAAATGTTTGTCAAAAGCACTGAGATAAGGGGGCAATCTGCAGAGGCTTAGATACAAGGTAATCCCAGGTAAAAATTGTATTAATATCACAGTATTGGTTATGCAAAACTAGGGAAAGGGTAATAAAGGGATTATTATTATTATTATCGGTCATTTGTAGAGCGCCAACAGATTCCGCAGCGCTTATCTGTCTTTTTACACAAAACAAAATGTCAAGTAGACTGTCCCTTTAAATTTCACATGTGATTTAATTTATATAGTGCACTTATAGTGTGAAAAACATTTTCACTCAAATAACAACTGTAGTATGTGGATCTTGTTATAGGTTTTGGAAAGAATTGCCATTTATTTTTAAATGTGTCCCATATACTCTGCCTATTGGAGAAATAGTTATGATAAGTGAAGTGAGAGAAAGAAATTGATAAAATTAGTTATACAGAACTGTAAGTGAAAAACAAAATTATCTTTCTGTGCACTTAGTCACTGTCAGTACATATCTGAACCTCTCACGCTAAAAATCTAAAGATCTATAGAAATATCATATGATGAGTGCTGTCTTCCATCTATGCTACCCAAATGACTGTGACAATGACACTTATTCAAGGCTTTAAATTCCATCATGAAATCAGTTACACAAATATCTCCCTTTCACTGTGAGTTAAACGGAAATAAGTTATAGTAAATATAAACTACATTATCATTGTTGATATTCCTAAAGAGGCAATGGCAAATTAAGATAAGAGAATTACACATTGTATAATTGATTTGTAGATGTATTAGAGAGCTTAGTATATAAATATATTTTATTCCTATAATATCTTTAAGAATACTTTAGCAGCTCAAATCTAGAATGCATTTTTTTAATGGTCAAACTCAGCTTTATTTGTCCTATTTGGAAGAGCCTATCTTGTTACTAGAGTAAAAAAAAGTCTGTGACGGCCATTTTGTTACCTAAACTTACATTGTTTTTCAGTATCTTATTTTATTACCTCCGCTGAAGTCAAATAGGTACAGATATAGTGGCAGTGTTAGGTTTGTAAATTCTTCAGTATGCACTTTAAATTTCAGTCAGCTGAGGCTTAGATACAAGGTAATTACAGAGGTAAAAAGTGTATTTCTATAACAGTGTTGGTTATGCAAAACTGGGGAATGGGTAATAAAGGGATTAACTATCTTTTTAAACAATAACATTTTTGGTGTTTACTATCCCTTTAAACATTTTTTTTATTACAATATCAAAGTTTTTAATGACACTTTAAGCCTAGAATGGGAATGGTCTAAGACTAATTTAGTAATTAAAAATTTAAAATAAAAGTTGTATACTATGGCCTAGATTACAAGTGGTGCTCAAAGTAAAAAAATGAGCATTCTCCGGTCAGCAATGGTATTACAAGTTAAAAGTAAAAAGTTTATATATACAATACAGTATATATATATATATATATATATATATATACATATATATGTATATATATACACATACATATATATATATATATATATATATATACACGCACACACACACACATATATATACATATATATATATATATATATATATATATATGTATATATACATATATATATATATATATATATATATATATATATATATATATATACACACACACACACACACACATACAGACACCTTTGGTGTCCTTCCCAGTTAAACACCTTGCTATATACCATATCCCTTTTAACCTTTTTTAAAAAAAAAAGATGACTATGAATGATATCTTTTTTTATCAAAAAATATGTATATATATATATATATATATATATATATATATATATATATATATATATATATATATATATATATATATATATGAGTTTAATACTTTATTTTGTTTTAGATGTGTTTTATAAAACTTATTTGAAGCTTTACATATTACTTCAGGTTCCAGGTCACAATAATTTTTCTAGTCCTATTTGGGCTTTCTCTCTAGCACAAGCCATAACTTTCAACTTGTAATATCAACGCTATTTAGCACAGCCATGCTGTCCATTGATATTAATGGGTACGCTAGAGCGATGTTAGCCACGCTAAACCTTTACTGGTAAATAAAATTGTCAAATTGCATGCTAGTTTTAGTGTGGTCCATGGATACTGGTTATCGTGGCCCTATGTTGGTACTGTTAACTAATGTAAGCCTTTGTACACATGTGGCCCTTACTAGGTTGTTAGCACTGGCACTGTGTACCTAGGCATGAATACTCATCCCTAGTATTTAGGAAGGGGCACAGGATTCTTCCATGCACCTCCTGATGATCATTTTGGTGCTTCATCCAGAAGGAAAATGAACTTATAACAAGCATAGTGGGTAATTTTATATAATTTATTTCCAACTGGCACAGAAGTACAATTTAAGGATGGAGAAAGCATGGGGGAATCAGGAGCCTTCTCTCTTTTTTTAATTCTTGAAAGGGAGTTGAATTGCTACAATATGGAAGTTACTGGTGTTAAGGGGGATAAATCAAATCACTACACTGTGAGCTATACTCAAAAAGATCTTTAGCAAGTGCATGTGTAATGCTACAAAACGCATCCATATGGGTCAAGTCATATGTGAATTGTCATGTCGAAAAATAAATACATCAAACAACAGTGAACCTTAAGTCACATGTATGAAAGACTATTGTACTTAGCGCTAGGTCTAAAGAAAATGTAAATGTTCGTATACTTGGGTGAAAAAACATTAAAAAAAATGATTTATTTACATCGAACCACAAGAAAATTGAACATTTGTCTAGCATACTCTTGACTTGTACAAACTTACAGAAATTGCTAGAAATGTGCGATTCATTTCGGATCGATTCGGAAATTCGGCAGAATTCGGTAAATTCGGGATTTGGATCGATTCAAATTTCTGAATTAAAATAGTGCTGAATATACCGAATAAATCCGAATTAGTTTGGATTTATTCGGATTTATTCGGTAGATTCGGATGGCCATGGATTACACTAGTATTGTACAGTATATTAGGTTATATCACTCTGCTATGGTTACACCTAATATACAGTACATAATACTAGTCTAATACACAGCACATCCCACCTAACACTTACCGAAATTCCGAATTTCCGAACTGAACCAAATCGAACCGAATCCAGCCGAATTTATTCGAATCCGAATAAATCCGAAACGGATCCTAACCGAATTGATTCAAATTTTTCCGAATTCGAATCGATCCGAACCGAAATTCGAAAAAATCAGAATCGATCCGAACCGAACCAAATTTTTTTGCCATGCACATGTCTAGAAATTGCCAAAAGAACAAGAGGAATACAGTAGCAACGCCAGTTTTATTTATTAACAATGCATTTCAAAGAGTTAACTATCAGAAAATGATTTCCTCTCTGCTCAAGGAGAGACCGTCTTGAATTTCTGGTATTCTTACGGCTGTCAGGGACTGGAATTGAATGCCCCAGAGTTAAACCATCTACAGTCTACAAATCTAAGACAATTTGCATTATCTTATATTTGTTTATTAAAAGCATTTGCATGGCAAAAGAACATCATTTTTAATATTGGAGCATTGTTGTGCAAATTAAGCTGAAGGAGTAGTAAATACTGTCAATAGCAACCTGCTTGTGGCTTCATTTAGAGTGAAAATATCTCAGAGCTGTTAAACTTCATGGTACAGTATATTTCCACATCTAAGATTCTGAGCTGAATTTATCTACAGAAGTCCTTGTGGGCTATATAAAACAATGCAAGTTCTTTCAAGCTTTTCTAGAAACACTGTTCTGTAGAGTAGATTATAAATTCAGTGACATAACCATCCTGAACAGTTTATCTTATGTACTTATATTACCAACATTCAAACTGACATCCCCATATTTCTACAGTTTCTTTTCATATTTTAATGTCATTTTTTTTTCAGATAGCGCCCAGACATCAGCAAACTTTACATGTGTTTTGATTTTTCTACATAAACTAAAAGATATATTTATAGCTTATGTCCTCAGTCATTCAATGTATTTATTTATGGGTTGTTTTTTTTTTAAATCTTTGAACGAGACTTCAAAACCCAGAAAAATATAACCCTGATACTGGATTGCTTTTCAGTCTGTACAAACATGTTAAAAATGCTATATGTCAAGAATAAATGCACACAAGCTTAATTCATATTTTAACTATTTTTTGAGTAAGTGACAGAAAATGATACCTTTTTTTTATTTCCATATTGTATAAAGATGTTGAGTCGGATTTAAAAAATAAATAAATGCACAAACAAACAAGAGAATAAATAACCAATGACACTTTATTTCTTTCTTCTGTTAGAAAATGACATTGTTGTATAGATTTATTTGGTGTTATAGAGAAAATGGTAGTGGGAGATGGTAAATATCAACAATAAGGCACAATCGTTTGCGCAGAATCACAAAGCGGGGTAGACTCGCTCATGCCCTGTCCATCAGCTCTGAGTTGACTGATACGAACATATTTCAGGTGATTGACAGGCAATCACCTTAAATACGTTCGTATCAGCCAATTCAGTGCTGGTGGAGAGGGCATGAGCGAGTCTACCCCACTAGGTAGAATTCGCTGCTAAGTACATGGAGCCGGTAATATTAATGTTTAAAACTGCATTATCTTTGAACTATTGCTTTCAAGCATTATACATTCATTCAATAGCCAATATTCAATAAAAAATATTGTGAAATTAACATCTTTCTGGAAAAAAAAATGACCACTGCATTATGTATATAGATAGATAGAAACATCATATATATCTGTGTGCGTAATTAAAATATACATCTATAGCTATATATCTATATGAATATATATATATATATATATATATATATATATATATATATATATATATATATATATATATATATATAACATTTTCTGTTAAACAAATAAAAAATATTCTGGGCCAGATTACAAGTGGCGCACAGTTACACACAAGCAATGTGGGGTTTATGACAAGTGTTTGTGCGCATCGGATGTTGCGCTCGTATTACAAGTTGAAAGTAAATGTGATCACTTGAGCGCAATTTAAAGGACCAGTCAACACATTAGATTTGCATAATCAACAAATGCAAGATAACAAGACAATGCAACAGCACTTAGTCTGAACTTCAAATGAGTAGTAGATTTTTTTATAACAAATTTCAAAGTTATGCATATTTCCACTCCCCTTGTACCATGTGAGGGCAATCAGCCAATCACAAATGCATATACGTATAGTCTGTGAATTCTTGCACATGCTCAGTAGGATTTGGTGACTCAAAAATTGTAAATATAAAAGACTGTGCACATTTTTATTAATGGAAGTAAATTGGAAAGTTGTTTAAAATTATATGCTGTATCTGAATCATGAAAATTGAATTTAACCTGAGTGTCCCTTTAATTTAACATGCGTCAGGATAGTGCAACCTCAAAGCTCAGGCTAACTGTTTCGATAAACAAGTGTCACAAAACAAATCAAAAATACATTTCAAAGTACACTTACGCTCATAACATCATCTAATAAAAATTAACTTAAAAAATTATTGCATAAAAAAGTTATAAGGGCTCAAAGATATGAGGTCTCAGGTGTTTGAAAAAAAAAAATGCTGCAAAGGGCTTTAAAGGGACAGTCTAGACAAAATTAAACTTTCATGATTCAGATAGGGCATGTAATTTCCCAATATACTTTTATTATCAAATTTTCTTTGTTCTCTTGGTATTCTTAGTTGAGATCTAAACCTATGTAGGCGCATATGCTAATTTCGAAGCCCTTGAAGGCCGTCTCTTATCTGAATGTATTTGACAGTTTTTCACAGCTAAAGGGCATTACTTCATGTGTGCCATATAGATAACATTGTGCTCATGCCTGTGGAGTTAGTTATTAAACAGCACTGATTGGCTAAAATGCAAGTCTGTCAAAAGAACTGTAAAAAGGGGGCAGTTTGCATAGGCTTAGATACAAGGTAATCACAGAGGTAAAAAGTGTATTAATATAACTGTGTTGTTTATGCAAAACTGGGGAATGGGTAATAAAGGGATTATCTATTTTTTTAAAACAATAAAAATTCTGTATTTACAGACATATATACACATATAAACAAATAAATACAAATGTATACATATATAGACATATATAAGTGCATTGGAACCCTTTGCAGTCAAGTAGAGGAAAACATCTAAAAGCATATTTATGCAATGTTTATTTTAAAATAAAGTGTTATACGGTGTATATACTGTAAATATTTTACATTCCAATGTTCTGCACATAGCATAATATGTTCTTTGTATTTAAAATTCCTATAAATATCTGTATATATATATATATATATATATATATATATATATACATACATATACATACTGTACCAAAATACCATCATATATATACAATAGAAGAAAGAGCGCACTCCAATGGGAATCCTTTCATCAATACTTCACAACCCAAGTATTGATAGTATATATATAAATACGTATTTATGAATAAATAAAACCTATTCTGCTATGTGAAGAACATTGGAAAGGTGAAATATTCATATTTTCATATCGAGTTAGGGAACTTGAGAATATGCGATCAGGTTTGCGCACGAGTAGGTTGTTTTTTTTACTATTTTTTTAATAGTTTATCGTGCGCACAATATTCTAAGTTCGGCTTTTTACTTTTGTCAGGTTATTGTGTGTGCGATAACTTTTTACTTTTAACGTGTAATACGAGCACAACTCGACGCAAGCAAAATGCTTACTTATAACTCAGTTAATGCTCGAGAGGGAGCGTTAAATAGAGCTCCACTTGTAATCTGACCCTAAGGGGGTAGCGGATCATGCATACGCTGTTGGCATTTATCATTGCACAAGCATTTTGTGTGAAATGCTTGTGCAATACCGCCACCTGCACATTTGCTAGCAGGGGTGTCAATCATCCCGATCGGATATGATCGGAATGATTGCTGTCCGACACCTCAAAGGGGGCGGACGAGTTAAAGAGCAGCGGTCTTAAGACCGCTGCTTCTTAACTTATGTTTCATTGGTACCTGAAACTACGGGGGTAGATTGCAACATCCGCTGATTAATAAATCTGCCCCTTAATGTTTATTCTTCCTTTAAACAGCACTTATTCAAAGCGCCGCAGTACATACGCACGAGGAACATATGAAATATGGCGACCAGCTATTCAGTGATAAGCAACACTGTTATATCTGTGACGTGTGATTTGCTGCAGGAGACAATGCAGTCTGAGCAATTGTCTACACCTATTGCAGACATATTGTATGGAATTGTTATTCAGAAAAGTAATGGGAATATTTGCTTCACACAAATCCTCGCTTGCTTGAGATCTCATCATTTGTTCCTAGCACATAAAAGTAAGCAGTTGAACATATATTATAGACATGTGTATTTGTTTTTGGACAAATTACCTGAACAACACATTGTTTTTCATTATTCAGAATATTCATTTGCAACAAATAACAGGTGGCACTAATAACTAATCAACTATTTAACAAATCACAGCAAATAAGTGGATCAATTTGTTCATTCATTAATGGGATAATCAAATATAATATATGATTATCCCTTTAACAAATGATCTCAACTAATTTTCATTCATGCGTCAATTAGTTGATTAGTTAAAAATGTAGTTTGTTATTCATTGCAAACGAAAAACTTTAAATAACAGCATTTTGTTTTTGTCTAATTCATTTGAAAACAAATTCACCTGTCTAATTTTTCAATACACATATTCAACATTGTTTTTTCAGTGAAATATTTGAGAAAATAATACAACTTTCAATCCTCCATGGGTTTCGTGTCAAAGGTACAAGCATTTACATGGTTTTCAGCCCTGAGTTTTCTATTGGCCCAGAAGTATTATTTGCGTTCATTCCTGCAGACTGTGTAACTCATAGATATCCAGAAATACATTACCATGGCACAGTTTTTGTTATGCTTATTATTGTCCTTTAGAGTTGTGGTTGACAACTGTCCTGTTTTTCCCAGGACAGTCCCGTCTTTTTGTCCTCTTGTCTCTGCCTTTTAAAGGGCCATAATACCCAAATGTTTAAGCACTTGAAAGCTGTAAAAAGCTGACTAGAAAATATCACCTGAACATCTCTATGTAAAAAAGAAAGTTATTTTACCTCAAAAGTTTCTCAGTAGCCACATCCCATTGTAAAGGACTTCTAACTCAAATCAGTATGTCTGTCCCGGGATAGCGGAAGGAGCGAGCATTTGTGCACTCTCATCTTATTTCCCTATTCAGTGTAAAGAAGTTTACAATGAAATCTCATGAGAGTTAAGTGAAATCTCATGAGATCACAGTAAAAGAGTTCATGACCTCAGCACTGCTGATGCTGATTGGCTGCTGTTCATTTCTTCTTCTTTTTTTTTTTTTTACCTGCAGCTGAGCAGCAGTTGAGTATAACTTTTTACACAGAACTTACTCTGCTGAGCTGAGGAATTTGTGAGGTAAAATATCTTCCTTTTTTACATGGAGATGCTCAGGTGATATTTTCCTGTCAGCTTTTAACAGTTATACTGCATCAGTTTCACGTGATTTAGCATATGAGTATTATGTCCCTTTAAGTATGTCCCTTGGTCATTTAGTCTGTATTTAGTTTAATAATATTGTGTGCAATGCAGTCCTCCCACCACAGAGGTCGGTGTGACTTTGTTTTGCGTATACGCTATTATCAGTAAAAAAATTTTTATAGTTTTCTTTATCTGTGGTCTTCTGTTGTACTGAAGTTTAGCAGTGTGTGGTCAGGTGTCAGGTTAGAGGAAGCCAGGAAAGGGAAGAAGGCAATTTGGATCATGTTTAATTGCCTTATTTATATACTGATGGGTCAATGTTTTCTTGTCAGTTTTGAAGAGGTGTTTACCTTTCCATAATAGAACTCTGGGTGCCTGGGAGGTGTCCTTTTGAGCCAATGGACATTAGTACAAAGTACAGCATTGATAATATAGTGTTTGTTACAGGCACATCATTTATTCATATTTATAATGCTATATAGTTTAGATATTAGGAAGTTTATCAATAAAGATAATTATTCCAAATGAAAACGAAAATGCTTTACTGAATTTCTTAATGAATGCATTTATTTCAATGTAATGTTTTATTATGATATGCATTAATAAATATAATAGTTTCAAATAAAATAAATAAGAAATCAAGTAAAATGATATGCTATTGTGAAATGAACCTCTTGTATTTTCACCCAAGGTTATAAAATTGTTTATGTCTTATGACCAGTCTCAATGGTGCCAATATGCAACTTGTTGTGTTTTAACTCGAGGTTATAAGATTGTTTTAATTTGCTGACTATTTATGATGTAATGTCAATGGAAATACCCCTCCCCTTACCTTATAAGGGGGCAGAACAGATTATGTTTCTTTTAATTTAAACAGCTTTTACTTAACATATATTTCGGGGGGGGGGGATATTTCTTGTTTAAATGCTGGTCTTTTACATGCATGATAAAAAATGTAATATATTGCTTCTACCCACATAGGGCAAGATTACAAGTGGCACGCTAACAGTTGTGGAAAAAAAAGAAGGCAGAGGGCTTTAACATAGAGATACATACATCTACTTATCTAAATATGTCTATGTTTATATATATATACTGTATGCATATATGTGTGTACATATGTATTTATGTATTTATATGTGTATATGTGTATTTACAGACATATATACATATATATAAACACATAAATACATATGTAAACACATATACACATATATAGAAGTATATTGGAGCCCCTTAGTAGATGAAAACATGTAAAATATTTATGCAATATTCATATTTAATATCGTGTTTAACTATGTAATTATTGTAAATATTTCACATTCCAATGTTCTTCACATAGGGGAATATGTTCTAAGTTCTTTGTATATATATATATATATATATGTATAGCTGTATATATCTCTACATATATATATATATATATATATATATATATATATATATATATATATATATATATATATATATATATATAAATAAATATATATATATATAAAACTGTATAGGTATAAATATATATTTTAGCAAAATACCATCAGATATACTGTATATAGAAATATGTATTTATAAATAAATAGAACATATTCTTCTATGTGAAGAATCTCGCAAGTAGGGTGTTAGTTTTTTTTTTCACTTTTCTTGCTCCATTCTTTGGGGGAATACGTTAAACCGATCACAATATTCTAACTTTGGCTTTGTGCTCTAGTCGGGTTAGCGCACAAGCAAAATCTGTTTACTTTCAACTTGTAATACAGGTGCATAAATCACATGTAAGTAGTATTTCAATCGTTTAAATAGAACATTCAATTTTTACTTCTATTTTCAAATTCACTTCATTCTCTTGGTATCCTTTCCTCAAAAATATACCTAGGTAGGCTCAGGCGTAAAGTGGCTGAACGATTAGTTATACACAAGCCGTAGTGCAATAATAAAATGTTCTTTTTCATTTTTATGCCTCTTTAACCCCTTTAAATATAGTAAAAAATAATAACATTGTAAACAAACTCCATGGCTGGCCCCTATCTGCCCCCCATGCTACAAAGATGTATTAATTTACACTGTGCCCACCCCAAATTAGTATAGGTAGAAAACCCTTTATCCAAACTGCTTGGGATTGGAAAAGGTTTGGATTTTGTATCAGTAACATGGGACAGTTTAGAGAGGGACTGGGACCAAGTGTAAACAACATGTTATCTCATTTATGCAATATTTACATGTCATTATACAGATTATACATGTAACCTAAAGGTAGTTTTATATAATATTTAACACTTTGTATACATAGTAACATCAAAAACATAGTAAAGTACTGTAATCAGAAAGGTAATAGTTGTTTACAATATATATAGACCAGGGCTCGACAAACCCAAGAGTCTGGCTCCTAAAACTTTACCCCTGGCTTCCAACTTTTTGGGTTATTCTCCATAGATCTATATACAGATACCACTGTCTGGCT